>NC_068307.1:20740892-21035892 GCF_025860055.1 Xyrauchen texanus | reverse complement strand
ACTAACAATTACCTAAATATTTTTTTTACAGAATTTATTAATCTGGGTTAATGTTAATTCATAAAAATACAACTGTTTATTGATAGTTCATGTTAGTTCATAATGTAATGTTAACATACAGTATACAACTTTTACATGTATTTATAGCATATGTTGAAATGAACATAAACCAAGATTAATATGTGCTGTAAAATATTGTTCATTGTAATTTTATGTTAACTGATGTTAATAATACAACAACACTGTAAAGAAAGATTTTCAATCATTTTAATTAATATGCACTTACATAATACCTAGTAATAAAGATACAAAAAAATTCTCACATTTTTTACTAAAACAAATGAAAGTAAATATACAAAATGATACAAACAAATCAATAAACTAATTCGGAAAAATGAACGAACTCTATCTGCACTTTTGCTACTAAGGTTTAATTCAGAGATGCTGCTTCATATCTGTTTGAGCACTCAGTCGCAACACAAGAAATGGTTCAAACTGGTCTACAGGCAAGGTCTTTGTGAATCTTAATAAAAAGCACAAGAAAAAAAGGAAAAATAATATTGATTATTTCATAAATATTCAATATATTGCCCAGCAGTAGTGTTAAGCTTGTTAGTCTAAGACCTTGTAGCAAGTCAGAATGTAATTCTTATACTATCACAGACGAAACACACATACTCCATTATCAAAGCCAATATCTCTCAATCTCATGGCCTTTAGTCCGTTTCATCCTGTAATCTCCTGAGTGCGTTCAGTCTGGCCCAAGTGTGTCATGTTTTGAGTCCAAACGGTGAGCCCTGTCCATCCTCTTATCACTTTGATGGGATCTTTGGCAGTAGATCAGGGCTAATAAATGTGCTCAACTCTTCACAGGCCAAAACGCAGTCTAAATTGGCAGCGCCTGCCTGTTATTCTCCCTTGTCAATACCTTTCCCCAAAAAACTCTCCAAAAAGACAACAAAAATCAACAATATTCTCGTTGGCAGAAAGTAATCAGTATTTTGCCAATAGCAGACATAGATTTAACAATAAAGTAACAGCGGAGACTCGTGCTGAGTGTCGGAGAGAGGCAGAAAAGGAGGAAATAATAAAACAAAAGCTAAAAATAAAGAAACAACAGGACAGAACTTGTTAAGCTAACATCAGTAAAGGTCAGCCAAAGACTAAAATCTTTCAGAGGCGGAGCAATTATTACATTTTGTTTAAAGATTACGATTTTTTCTTACGAAAAATTTCAAAAACTTAAAAAAAATTTAAACAACTGACTTCATAATCCAATTTCACCAAACATATAGGCACTTCCATTCAAACTAAAACCATTTGAAAGCGAACGATTAGATCCAAAACCCTGAAAGGTAAGTACTACATGCTGAAGACAGAAATTTAAAGGGATAGTTCAACCCAAAATGAAAATTCTCACATCATTTACTCACCCTCATGCCATTCCAGATGTGTATCACTTTCATTGTTCTGCTGAACACTGATGATGATTTTTAGAAGATAATTTCAACTCTGTAGGTCCATACAATGCAAGCGAATGGGTACCAACATTTTGAAGCTCTAAAATGCACATAAAGGCAGCATAAAAGTAATCCATATGACTCCAGTGATTAAATCCATATATTCATAAGTGATATGATTGGTGTGGGTGAGAAACAGGTCAATATTTAAGTCCTTTTTTACTTTAAAATCTTTTCCCTGTCCAGTAAGTGGTGATTATGCACAAAGAATGTGAAACACCAAAAACAAAAGAAGTATGTGAAAGTGAAAGTGAAGATTGAGTCTAAAAAAGGACTTAAATATTGATCCGTTTCTCACCCACACTTATCACATCACATCTGAAGATACAGATTAAATCACTGGAGTCTTACGGATTACTCTTATGTGGCCTTTATGTGCTTTTGGAGTTTCAAAATGTTGGTACCCATTCACTTGCATTGTATGGACCTACAGAGCTGAAATATTCTTCAAAAACATATTTTTTTTGTTCAACAAATGAAAGAAAGTAAAACATATCTGGGATGGCATGAGGGTGAGTAAATGATGAAAGAATTTTCCTTTTTGGGTGAATTATCCCTTTAATCAACATATCTAACGAAAACAATAACAAGTGTGTAATTATATATACTCTGTGAAAGATCAGAAGCATTATACTGTATACACATCCTGCTACACCCCACAGTCCAACACAAAGAATGGGTCGAATGCATCGGCATGTTTTTTTACACTCTTCCGTCAGCATCGTCAATATTATGCCTGCTGCATTTTTCTCGCCTCTGTAATCCTTACACGAAGCTTACAGCATGGCCCACTTTGGTCTAATTCAGTCTCAAACACCTCCATAGCTTCTGATCACAGATCGTACGCCGCATGCCAAAGAATTCAAGAGCCTACGGGCCCAAGCTTAACGCCTTCATCCGCAATGTCGTGTCTCACAGGCAGTGATTAATGACATAAATATCTGGGCAATTTCTGAGTACATGCTCTCAAATGAAAGTAAACAACAGAGAGAGAGGGAGATTAACATAACAGGGTCGTGAGTATCTTAACCTCTTGCTATTGGAAGCTGTCTTTAGTCTGTTTGTATTCAAGCAGGAGGAGAGGTGACAGAAAGTGACACATCTTCCATTTGAGACAGAGAGAGAGAGAGAGAGAGAGAGAGAGAGAGAGCGAGCAGACAACTAACATTACACTGAGAACAGAATGAAAAACCTGTCAGTCTTAACAGAGAGATAAAGAGGAATCATTATTTTTCAATGCTATTTTGTATTAACAATAAATGAATAATCCTTGCACACAAGAAATCACTTGCAAAACAATCAATATTTAGTACTTGAATTGAAATCGTAGGTTGCTTGACGAAACATATACTATACTATATACTGTATACTGCCTAGTCCCTTCTATTTTTTTAAGTACTGAATTGACGCTGGATTCACACATACTCTGTGAACAGGACATGATCAATACGTTGCGTTTGAGCTTTCACATTGGCCACACCTCTTTTCAAGGTTCCTACAGCAATGGCGGGCAGTCACTTGCACTTGTTTATCAGCGTACATGGTCGTAATTGGTTAATATAACAAAGCCTCTTTCAAGGCAAGTCAGTCCACTCTGAGGTCATCTTTGGAATGCTCTCGGCTAAAAAAAACTTGCTTTTTAGGTTGGATCAGCTAATGCGCATGCACGTTCTTGAGTTTATTGACAGGTGATGTCTTTATCTAAAGGTGATTGGCTCTTTTCCAGTAAGGCATGTATATCAATTTCTCCCATTCATTTTAATACCAGTGGTCCATCTCTTCAAAACTGTCTCTGTATATTTATAACATGGGCAAAAGTCCTGCAGTTTATTTATTTATTTATTCTTTCCTTTATTTAGTTATTTAGTGTTTGTTTGTATGCAGACCAAGTAGGTTCAATTTAAATATTGTTTATTTGCTTTTGCGTCTTTTCTATAATCTCCTGATTATTTTAGTTTTCTGCTACACCCAGAGCTGCTGAGATCAGTATGAGCCGTGTAATCCGTTAATATGGGCACTGAAATTAAAGCGCGCTGCTCACGTCCTGCTCAAGGAGGATATGTGAAACAGGCAGTGCATAGCATGCAGTTGGGATATGATAAAATATTGATATATTGATTATTGATTGGCATGTTATTTTATCAATATATTTTTAAACCATTGAAATATTAACATTAGCTGAAATTTCAATTAGAAGCCTAATTTGAATGCTATTCAATAGTGTAATAACTTTGGGAAACCACAAGGGGGAGATATAACATTTACTGAAGCCGGTTGTCGGTAGGAGAGGCACAGCTGCTGTCCTAACTAAACCTTAAGTTACAAAGGTTTTTGTATTTCTTCCAAAATGAACAAAGTGCCATTGATGAGTTTGCAGGTAAGTGTACGAAACTGGTGTAACTGCTTAAACTGAAATGGTGACGTTTATAATTAAATTTATTTGTGTGTAGCACTGAATAGATTTCATTCAAGCTGTCAAACCACAAAAAGACATACTTTTAACTGTAAATACATTGTGTAGGTTATATGAAAAATCATATACACAATGTTATCCAGTGATGGCTAGAGTAAATAGTCTTTCTAATGTGTTGGGTCGATTATAATGGCAAATTAAACGAGTTGCATTCAATAGCACAGGAGAATATGCAGCCTCCGAAGTCGTCTGCCAGAGGCGGTGCACATACTGTAATAACATGTCTGGTGGGTTAACCCCTTTAATTTACCCTGCTGCTCACACTTTACTAAAGTTGTGTTGAAAAATATGTTTGAAAAAAACAAAAGAATATTGTGCAATGAGCAGCCTTATTTAAATCTGAAGAAAGTCCTGATATATATCGATAATCTTCCAATTATCGATGTGTGAAAAAGGCATCGATACCAAGCCTATGCAGTGTTACAATTCTGTCACATGGCATAACTACATTGCATGTCGAATTCGGTAAGTGGCATTTGTTTAATAAATCTTTGTGCAAAAATTATAATTGCTTTCAAACAGGTTTCCCTGAATACCCCATTCCTTTTATATTTAAAACAATGTCCAACAATAAAGGTAGAACTGTCATGTCCATTGCAGTGATTATGTATCAATAAATATATAATTATTCAAAACAATATATTTTTTCAGTCAAAGTTTTCAGTCTTTTTATTTGATTCTAAAGCAAACCCCTCAATCACGTATTTGTTTTGGATTTAGCCTTGCATTGGATACTGGAAAGCTTTTTTGTGACTATATACTAGATGTAAATGCATGGATGATAAAGATGTTGTAACTCCTAAAGTACTTCATTAGTAGAATGTATATTCCTTACTATGCGCCAGAATTGTGCATAACCGCGACAGAAACACCAGTATATTCATTTAACCAGTATATCGCCAACCCCTACAGTGCACAGTGCATATTGCAATTGCAAGTTTATAGTGCTATTTCTGTCAAACACAGATACACTATCCTCAGGATGAGGTTCATGATATTTCTATAATTTATCAACATTTAATAATTTAGCTACTTTTAGTTTAAGATTCTCTCTTACGCTCTGATAATGCTGCATGCAAACAAATGCACAACAAACATTAAGCAAAGGGCAAAAATATCGATATTTCTGTGTGAACATAAACACACATAGAGGTGGAAGGACTTTTACCTCTGACAGCACAGAGAAGCCAAAGCAAATATGTAAAGGGCATAAGCAAGCAGCTCTCTGACAGCTGTGTGTGTTTGTGTGTGTGTTTAAGAGGAAAATCGAGAGAGAAAGTGTGTGTCTCCTCTAAGATCATTATCATACAGGTTACTTACAGGTATCCATGTATCGCATGTACTTAGTTAAGTGTGTGTCTGTGTGTCTCAACCAAGCTTCATTGGCACACAGGTCAGACATGGATCATATAATCCTCTGCTCTAGATACACATATTACTTACACACGGTTAGCCAAAAGTGCAAACACACTCATGAGAGAGATGGAGCTAAAAAGTATGAATTCGCTCACAAAACATTTAAGGTGAGAAGAATTCAAAACATCCCCCCCCCCTTCCAATTTGGCATCTCCGGGGTGGTAGCCAGCATCTTTTACCACAAAGCAACCTAGGCCCCCAAAACACACTTCTATTTAACAAGACACCACAGGGCTTACTACCCTCATAGCACACATACACTCACCATCCACTTTATAAGGTACGCCTGTACACCTATTATTGATGTGATTTTCTAGTCAGTCAATAGTGTGGCAGCATTGCAATGCATAAAATCATGCAGATACAGGTCAGGAGCTTCAGTTAATGTTCACATCAACCATCAGATTCATCAGACCAGGCTATGTTATTCCAGTCTTTAATTGTCCAGTTTTGGTGAGTCTGCCCAATGCAGTTTTAGCTTTCTGTTCATGGCTGACAGAAGTGGAACCCAACTTTTTGTTCTGCCATTGTAGCCCATCCACCAGAATGCAGGATGGGCCACAAAAGCAGAAGACCATGTCTGGCACTTTATTAGTGAGCTTTATTTTCACAAGCTCATTTGCATGTGAAAATAATGAGTGGGAAATTTGTGGCAAGTTTGTCCGAAGGGTAACTGTTAGGCTACTACTAATTGTGTTCCTATTACAGTACCTAACACACTTTATATGCTCCGTGAATGTAGGTGTGTTAGGTACTGTGATAGGAACACAATTAGTAGTAGCCTAACAGTTACCCTTCGGACAAACTTGCCACAAATTTCCCACTCATTATTTTCACATGCAAATGAGCTTGCGATTTGCCACAAATGTTTGCTAGAATTTGAAGCTCTTCATCGGTAGTGGTGAACCTGCAGGAAACCTTTGATGATAATGAAGAAAATAATGAGTGGGAATTTGCGGAAATTTTGCGGCAAGTTTGTCAGAACTATCGATTTTTGTAAGGTTTATGCTTTGGGCTGGTAACAGAAAGGATACAGGTTCAATCCGATGTAGGGGGTGGGATTGGAGAGTTGCTGTGATCACAATCTAGCTCTTTAACGATTGTGCCCTTTTGCAAGACACTTAACCACAGGCAGCTCCAGTGGGACCGTGCCTGATATTAGTTAATGTAATTCACTTTGAATGAACAACATCCGCTAATGGCGACTTGCACAGTATTCTCACGTATGTAGATGATGTTTCAGGGGTGGCTTAAAAGAACATTATGACTGGGATTTCAAAGACTAAAATCCAATTCCTATATTAGCTCCCCTGCTCCATGAAGTTGATAGGCCTTGATCTACAATCAGCTTTCTTTCTCTACCTTGTCATCTTGTTCACTTTGTTCAACAGAGCAGACCTGCCCATAGCTCAGCGCTTCAATCCTGGGAGTCGTAACGGGTGCTGAAGTTATTAGAACAGAAATGCCTTTTCTAACTCTGGGTGCAGTTTTTTGGTGTCATAACTTTATTAGTCTCAGCCTCTGATGTCACACCCACAGTCAGACTAATGCCTTTAGCACACAAACCTTGCAAGCACTTGAGAAACTGCAAGCTCCAAACATATTTAATTAAAGGTGCTAAGTGATTTTTTTTAATGGAAAGGTATGCAAAAAAATGTCCTCCTTCCTGAAAGATATTAATGAAATAAGTGTCCTGAGATATCTCACAAGTCTCTGTAACAGCTCTAGACTATGTAAACAGCTAACAAAAATGTGTCCGCAGTCAATGATGCTTTCTGCCTGTCAGTCATTTTGTTCATTATAAAAGTGTAGGAGTTGCAGCGAATTATTGAGGCATAATTCATTTTTATGCCATGTTGTTCACAACAGTTGCCAGTTGAGGGCGATATTTTGCAGCTGTTGTTTTTAACAACCGTTTCTGCTCTCAATAACACTAATTGTATTATCTTTGGAGTTCGTGGTTTAGGAAAGAGGGGCATGGCTAATCAAACGGTTCAATCTCGTGGAAGTAGAATGGCTGAAATTGCTTACAACACCCTTAATATGCAACCTCTGGGATTCAAGTTGCACAGGTTTTAGTCTGCCTGGAAACAAAGTTGTGCTTATAAGTGACTGGGCTGCAAGCCTGGAACAATGACTTATTTTGAGCAAAAAGTAATCACTGGATTTGTGTTTTGTTTCATCAAATCTTTTAAAGGTCTACACAGTAATATTCGTTTATGTTGCGATGACACCTAGCATCAAGCAAAACCAGAAGATCTCAATTTCCAATGCCATTGCAGAAATGAAATATTTGCAGTCAACCATTAGGCTATTAATTTATTCCATGAGTGAAAACGTCCAATAACAAGGGATTATTGAGATAAAGCAAGTACTATTATGCTGGTCATAAGATCTCACATTATGTAGAATCAAGCAGCTTTTTCTCTAAGACTGATATGAGTAGAGTCTTCATCTCATGTGAGTGTGCATCCTTTTAAACCTATTCTTCAAAAATACTATTCTTCAAAAAAGTTGATCAATTAGCAAAATAAAGATTTCTAAATTTTAGGTCAGAATAAATTGCAAATTGAAATAGACTTTATGCTGATAGTCTGGCTATGTGACACTGTAAATGAACAAGAAAATGTGGATGCAGGAAGGTCAAAATTATAATAAAAATAAAAATTTGAAAAGTTTGATGCATTAATTTCCTATTTGGAGGAAGGATCCATTGTCCTTGTAACACAACTGTGAGAGGCTTTTTACAGGATCAACATTAGCTATGCCAACAGAGCCCGTGGCAAACAAATGGATTCATCTAGAATCTCCTCCTGACGAGAGACTGTAATTCTCCTAACACCAAATGGAGGATAAAGGGAAAAAACAAGCTTCATTGCCTGACCCATTGGTGACCCAATATGGCTGCTCAACAGGATTGTGTTGATACAATTGAATATCAATATATTGCGATAATTTTTCTCACGATATTGTATCGATACTTAGATACATGTATCGTGATATTTTCAGTGCAGTCTGAGACACTTTTATGAGACATGAAAGAGACAAACTGATCCTGCAGGACTCACGGTTTCTCTCATGGACATTCTCGACCTCTCTCATGCGTTTGGATACAAGGCCGGGCAAAAATACAGATTTTCTACTTAATCTTCATTTGTACCAATGTCGATTCTTAACGTGCAAAGATCACTCTTTCTATCTGCAATCCCCAACAAACAAATGTGTGTAAAAACTTATCATTTGCCACAAAACATTTCTGTGATTAGCCACTGGCTGGTATTTTTTTTATTTTTTTTTTATTTCACTCACCAGTGTTTGGGTGTTTGGCATTAAGTTCAGCACCAAAGCCTTTTCACTGCAAGCTGAGAGTAAAGGTTTTGACTCTTTCTGTGTAATGTGAGTCCAAAGACTAGATCCAAACAAACTATTTGTTGTTTCTTAATATCTATTTTTAATATATTTTCTGTTCTCCACAGTCAGTTATTTATCAAAAACAACAAAAGAAACATTTAATTCTAAATCACACATAGCATGAATGCTGTAAAGAAGCCATTCGACCAAACAAACACTACTGTCAAAGTCCCTGCCACAGGCCTTAAAGAGGCAGTACAATTCTAGCACTTGTTAACAGTAAATACTTATAAATAGTACAAATTAGGCATGTAAACAACAAACATGTAACAATGTACTATATATATATATATATATATATATATATATATATATATATATATATATATATATATATATATATATACACATTCACCTAAAGGATTATTAGGAACACCTGTTCAATTTCTCATTAATGCAATTATCTAATCAACCAATCACATGGCAGTTGCTTCAATGCATTTAGGGGTGTGGTCCTGGTCAAGACAATCTCCTGAACTCCAAACTGAATGTCAGAATGGGAAAGAAATGTGATTTAAGCAATTTTGTGCGTGGCATGGTTGTTGGTGCCAGATGGGCCAGTCTGAGTATTTCAAAATCTGCTCAGTTACTGGGATTTTCACGCACAACCATTCCTAGGGTTTACAACGAATGGTGTGAAAAGGGAAAAACATCCAGTATGCGGCAGTCCTGTGGGCGAAAATGCCTTGTTGATGCTAGAGGTCAGAGGAGAATGGGCCGACTGATTCAAGCTGATAGAAGAGCAACTTTGCCTGAAATAACCACTCGTTACAACCGAGGTATGCAGCAAAGCATTTGTGAAGCCACAACACGCACAACCTTGAGGCGGATGGGCTACAACAGCAGAAGACCCCACCGGGTACCACTCATCTCCACTACAAATAGGAAAAAGAGGCTACAATTTGCAAGAGCTCACCAAAATTGGACAGTTGAAGACTGGAAAAATGTTGCCTGGTCTGATGAGTCTCGATTTCTGTTCAGACATTCAGATGGTAGAGTCAGAATTTGGCGTAAACAGAATGAGAACATGGATCCATCATGCCTTGTTACCACTGTGCAGGCTGGTGGTGGTGGTGTAATGGTGTGGGGGATGTTTTCTTGGCAAACTTTAGGCCCCTTAGTGCCAATTGGCCATCGTTTAAATGCCACGGCCTACCTGAGCATTGTTTCTGACCATGTCCATCCCTTTATGGCCACCATGTACCCATCCTCTGATGGCTACTTCCAGCAGGATAATGCACCATGTCACAAAGCTCGAATCATTTCAAATTGGTTTCTTGAAAATGACAATGAGTTCACTGTACTAAAATGGTGCATCCCACAAATCTCCATCAACTGCAAGATGCTATCCTATCAATATGGGCCAACATTTCTAAAGAATGCTTTCAGCACCTTGTTGAATCAATGCCACGTAGAATTAAGGCAGTTCTGAAGGCAAAAGGGGGTCAAACACAGTATTAGTATGGTGTTCCTAATAATCCTTTAGGTGAGTGTATATACAATTTGATGTAATACATGGACCACATTTAAAAAAAAAAGCTAAAATGTCACCAAAATGATGATAAACTCCAAAACTTGTAATATTGATATGCCCGTTATTTAACGAGTTAGAAGGTCCCCTGTATAATGAATAACAGCATTAGATGAAAGAGAATTTCTTTCATACCGTATGGAAGCAAAATGGACATTATAACTTAACTATACCCAAATTAATTGAAATTAAAAGTGAAATCGAACAATGGTACTGTGATGTATCATGACGTGGCTGGGGATACACTGTCGTACTTCTCATCTTTTTTGGTTTCTGAAAAGAAAACGTGCAAGGTAACCCTGCCGAGAACTGAGACGACAACAGACAATACCAAAACAAGGCTGTCTACCTTCAGCGAGGCTTTGAAGTAGGGACCCCCGCTGATCTTCAAGGAGGGGAAACGCTTCAAATCTGCCAACATAACTACAACTAGCCTCTTCTCCAAACCTCATGAGGTCTCATCAGGGTCAAGGTTAGTATCTAAGAAAACGCTTTATTTTGGCTGATAGCTTCTCAAAGGGCTCCCCGCTGCAACAGGACATGCAGGCAAGCAATCAACAGCTCTCAAGAACTTCAAAGCATGGTGAGGATTGGTCCTTTGACCTGCTAATTATAAACCAATCAGGCACGTGCACATTTTGGCTTACAGGGAAGACTACACCGGAGATTGGCAGAGGCTCTCTCTCTCTTTGTCTTCCTGTGTAAACATATTGACCTGCCTCTCAATTCAAACAGGAGCCAATTAGCCATTGCCACTGAATTAATTAAGCTTTTGTTTTATAATAGACTCAATCTGTTTCCTCAATATTTGTTTGCAGCTCAGTCCTCCATCAAGGTCAATAAGAGTTTAAAATAGAAATGATAAATGAATACCATAAATAGTAAATAACCCAGAGAATTATGCCATTAAGGGCTCTAAACTGAAGAACTGGCATTTCCTCTTCCTGGACTGGACAGCGTTAAAATGAAGGCGGCAGGGTGGGTCTACGTGCAACATGTTCTGGATGAGTGCACAAGCTCTAGTATATTTGTCTCGCAGACCTTGTGCTATTAAAGTCAGCTTCCCTCTGTCTTGAAAGTTTAGAATGTCAAGATTGGGACAGTTTAAAGTGCAAGACCAAAAAAGTGCAACCTCGGATATACGACTGCAACAACTAATCGATAATAAATATAATCAACAACAAATGTAATTATTGATTAGTTGGATATGTGCAGCATATGTGACGTCACCTTACAGAAAATTGTGCTTGCATAATAACTCATTTTAAAATGCTGGAAACGAATTGAACCTTTTATAGTACCTTTAGTACCTTCATTGATTATGAAAATAATGCTCACCTGTTATAACTTCAACTAATTCAAGGCAGCTAGTGATGGAATAAGGTCAGGAGTCAGGAGTGATCCTGTAAGGCTTATTTTAGCAGGCAAGACCAAAAAAAGAAGATAATAAAAGCCACAAGCAATAACACTGGAAGCCAACAACTGCAGCGCAAGCAATGGAATCATGGTCAGGAGTGATTCAGTAAAGTTTGAACTAAGAGCACGCACCTATCTTTATCTCTCTCATCACATATTCAATAGTAGAAAGCATGACATTAAGAATGCAACAACAACTCAAGCCTAATGCTTGTGAAATTAATCATATCAGCTGGTAGCTGACATGTTAATGGATCATTATAATAAATATTCCATTTGCTGTTGTGGTGGCATGCTAACACACACACACACACACACACGCACGCGTGCACACACACTCCTCTCTTAGGGTTGAATTTGAGTGACGGGACACAAATATCGATTTCGGCACTTTATCCCTTTAAAACAACAGGCCGTCACTGTGAGAAAGCAAAGGAGATAAACGAGCACTGCAGCCCGCCGGGAGCTGAGCCTAAAGATTTCCCATCAGTCCTTTCTCTCGGTGACCGAATGCCCGCTCCTTCATCTTCACTCCTCCTTTAACATTGCACGTTCTTTACACCATAGCCCTGTTCCAAAACTTACTTCAACCGCCTTGTATATTAAAAAAAGGTACAAATTCACTGACCTACAAAATGACATCCAGATAGACAGACAGCTGACAGGACATTTTTTTAAGGCAGCATCCTAGCCAGTGTTAATCTCGTCAATTCAATTTACATAATTTACTGATGAAAATTTTCATTGATGAAGGGTCAATGAATGTTGTTTGATTTTGTTAACAATAAAGAAGATGAGACGAAAAAGATGCATCATGACGATAATCAAAGTTTTAATGAAAATACACTATTGATAAAATATGACGAGAAAGAAATAATGCTGCAAGATATTAACAAAACAATAATTTAGTGTTTTATTTATTTATTTATTTTATTCAAATAATCCAGTCATAAAATGCTGGAGATAACCACGCTTGAGCTGTGTGAGTTGCCAGAGCTGAACACCCGTACGGTGAACTTTACTAAACTTTACTTACCGTTTCTGTTTTCTTTAACTGCCTTTCTTGAGCAAAAAAATGAATGGCCCTGCAAACCAGATGAATTGGACCTTTATCATTACCAATGTTTTTCTGATCCCCAATTTCCAAAACAGTTTTGTCCATTTCAAATTTAACATCATATAAGTTTTAGAAAGGCTGCTCTCTGGCACCATCTTCGAACCAAAAAAGATAACAAGATGCTCTCTGTTCTGAATCAGAAATAATCTCGCCACTCGCAGTGCGCAGACATTCTGAAGCTGTCTTGAAGAGTTTATTGTCAAGTTCGGGACGGGAGAGGGCAGGGTGCATGTAGGCAGCCTCTAATGCCTATAATATAAATGGTAATAGTGCCAAGCTCCTTCTGAATCTCAAAGAGCCAACCAGGGAGTTTTACATCAGTTGAAGTCTGTTTTTCGTCTCTGGGTTTTGTCTCTTATGAATGCAGTGTGCTCACCACACTTTGCCAAATTAAATGTATCCTGTATTGACATCTCTCCACGTCTCACAGTATGACACACACACACACACACACACACACACACACACACACACATGTTGTGTTTCCATGTTTTATGGGGACTTTCCATAGACATAATGGTTTTTATACTGTACAAACTATATATTCTATCCCATGACCCTAACCCTATCCCTAAACCTAACCCTCACAGAAAACTTTCTGCATTTTTAGATTTTCAAAAAACATAATTTAGTATGATTTATAAGCTGTTTTCCTCATGGGGACTGACAAAATGTCCCCACAAGGTCAAAAATTTCGGGTTTTACTATCCTTATGGGGACATTTGGTCCCCACAAAGTGATAAATACACGCTCACACACACACACACACACACACACACACACACACACAATATGTTGTGTTTCCATGTTTTATGGGGACTTTCCATAGACATAATGGTTTTTATACTGTACAAACTTTATATTCTATCCCCTAAACCTAACCCTACCCCTAAACCTAACCCTCACCCTCACAGAAAACATTCTGCATTTTTACATTTTCAAAAAACATAATTTTGTATGATTTATAAGCTGTTTTCCTCATGGGGACCAACAAAATGTCCCCACAAGGTCAAAAATTTCGGGTTTTACTATCCTTATGGGGACATTTGGTCCCCACAAAGTGATAAATACACGCTCACACACACACACACACACACACACACACACACACACACACACACACACACACACACACACACACACACACAGTTGTGTTTCCATGTTTTATGGGGACTTTCCATAGACATAATGGTTTTTATACTGTACAAACTTTATATTCTATCCCCTAAACCTAACCCTATCCCTAAACCTAACCCTCACAGAAAACTTTCTGCATTATTACATTTTCAAAAAACATAATTTAGTATGATTTATAAGCTGTTTTCCTCATGGGGACCGACAAAATGTCCCCACAAGGTCAAACATTTCGGGTTTTACTATACTTATGGGGACATTTGGTCCCCACAAAGTGATAAATACACGCTTACACACACACACACACACACACACACACACACACACACACACACACACACACACACACACACACACACACACACGTGTGGCTATCCTTATGAGGACTCACCACAGACATTATGATTTTTATACTGTATGAACTATACTGTAGATTCTATCCTCTAACACTAACCCTAACACAACACTCACAAAAACCTTCTGCATTTTTACATTTTCAAAAAACATCGTTTAGTATGTTTTTTAAGCTGTTTGAATTATGGGGACACTAGGAGGGAAGGGAAAAACAGGAGGGAAAACCCATTGCTTTATTGAGCAGCACCCAATGTATGTATGCAGAGAGGATAAATCAGGCCACAGGACTGTGTGTGAATGCATTTGTGTAAATATCTGTTTATTTATGTTAGTAATAAATAACGCAGTGATAATTAACACAACTATCACACCTTATGTAGAGAGGAAAGGAGATGTAAGTAAGCGGTGAACATCATATGAAGCATACAGGGTTTGCAAACTGTTTTACCGAGTGAGAACCGGTGCATTACCTGACATTTGACTCTGTGTGGTGCTAGCAAACTTCATGGTACTTTCTCTCCATTTCACTCCCCAAAAAAGACAAGAGGATTTTTGGTGCTACTACGATAAAATATAGAGTAAAAGTGTGTTTTGTAATTGATACTTTCTATGTATTCTATTATTTTGCTACAGAGAATTATGAAATGTATTTTTTCCGCCTAGTAAACCGCCTGAATGAGTATTTTCTGGCAAGCTTGATCACTATTTTTATCAACAGCATACAAAATGATTAACATTCAACATTCAGAATGACAACCTAATTATGACCAATACCAATTAGCTTTAGGCATTCTTTAATTGACACACCCCAAAATCAGAAGGTCAAGGCTATCATGTGTGCTCAATACGATCATTCCGACAGGACTTTAAGGCGGCATTAAACAAATGCATCGTGTCCTTGTATACAAGACTTTGACAATAAACAACTTTAATAAACAATGACAATAAACAACCTGAATGAATAAATAGCAAAAGAGCACACATATTCTCAGAGAATCTAAGGCCAGAAGCATACTATACGCAAGTACGCAAAAGGGAATGCTTGGCCAGAGCATTGCACTAGCGATGTCCCATTGAATATACACTTACTGATTTTACTTACTGAACAGCCAATTGTGTGGCAGCAGTCCAACGCATAAAATCATGCATAAATGGGTCAGGAGCTTCAGATAAATCTTCACATCAAACATCAGAATGGGAAAAACTTTGATCTCTGTGATTTCAACCATGGCTTGATGCCACATGGACTGGTTTGAGTATTTCTATAACTGCTGATCTCCTGTGATTTTTACGCACAACAGTCGCTAGAGTTTATTCAGAATGATGCCATAAAACAAACAAACAAAAAACATAGAGTGAGTGGCTGTTCTGTGGATGGAATCACCTTGTTGATGAGAGTGGTCAACGGAGACTGGTTTGAGCTGACAGAAAGGATACGGTTTTTCAGATAAGCATCTCAGAATGCACAGTATGTCAAACCTTGAGGCGGATGGGTTACAACAGCAGAAGATTACGTCAGGCACTTTATTAGGACCATGATGTTCCTAATAAAGTGCTCTGTTGAGTATGTGCATTCCCATGTTACTATGGCGGTAACAAACATCATTACTCTAGTGGGCGACAGAGTTACCTTAAGTCTCTTATCATAAACAATACCTTCTTTAAGAGTATCCAGTGGTTAGCAAACTTCAGGGTTCCTCGTTCCTGGAGAGCCATTTTTATGCAAACTATATTTCCAATTCTAGTTAAATGCGCCTGAACCAACTATTCAAATCTTTGGGTTTACTTGAAAATTACAGCTCTTGTAGAAGCAGGGTTGAAGCTTAACTCTGCAGGAAAGGCCATCTTCAACAGCAAGAATGAGGAATCATGATCTATTGTACATATGCAATAAATGTACAGGGTTGTGATTTCTGTGCAGATAGAATCTAATATGAAGTGGTCAGACTGACCTTCTAATGAACCGTTACTATTCTTCAATTCTCTTCACAGAGCAGAGAGAGTCCTTTCATGCCTCTTCCCAGAAAATGAAAGACCAACATAGATGCCCTGAGATCTGTTAAATTGTCATGTGTCTTTTATTTCCCATTTCAGGGTATTACTTCATAGAATATGGGAAACACTGTTTTTGAGCAAGAAAGGAAAGAGAGGACAGTATCTGTGGCATGATTATCAAAATGGCATCTAGCAAAGCAAAGAACTGGGACAACATCTATTTGCCCTCCAGGTAGCACATGGCTTTTAAAGAATGGATGTGTTTTTCAGTGTCAGAGAAAGCAGAGAGGAAAATATTACATTATGACAGGAATTGGCTGATCCCCTTTTCTTGAAAGGATAATAAACAATACAAAGACTGAAATAAAGGAATGACATGAATCGGTTATCTATAAACATTTGATAGAGTGTTGTTCAGAGCAAGAGAGAAAAAGAGCATCCCATAATGCATTACTGCGCTGAATAACTACATTTTCGGAGTAAGAAAGATGGAAAAATGTAACAAACTCAATGTCAGAAAATATATATGGTTCACATTAGGGTTTCAGTGCTAATTTGTTTTTTAAGCCATTACTTTGGGCCTTGTGTGGAAGAACAACATTGGCAATTTATGACATGTCATTACAGTGCATTAACATTGTTGAAGTGGAAAATCATTTTCCACTTGAATAATGCTTACACTGTTTAAGTATTTTCCTGAGTGTGTGTGTGCTGTGAAAATCATTCCTATTTTCATTCCATATTAAACTATGTACTGCTTAGCAAGTGTGTGTGTGTGTGTGTGTGTTTGTTTGTTTGTGCGTAATCCTTTCAAAAAATTTCTCCTGGGCTCAAATGAGACATTTTTGTGTATGTGCACATCTATAGATACACATATATATATATATATAGAAGTGTAACTTATATTCCCTATACACTCCAATGGTTTACTATATTTTTGTCTGAAAAAACGTATCTCATTTGGTCTCTCTTGGTCAAATCAGGCCCTGAGCCCAGAATATACTGGGAACTTGTTTAAAGACCCTTTTAACATAGACCAAACCTGAGGGACACCAGGGTGAGAGGAAATACTTACGTACGCCATGACCCCATTTCACATTCACCTTGTTGATGTTTTTTATCAGCTTTACTTCATGAGATGGCGTTTTTGTCAAGTAAAAATTGAGCTTTTCGAGAATGCTCTCCCTTGTGGATATATTTGAAAACAGCTTCTTCACGATAAAGTGTAAACAATATTGCGGCTCATGTTGTAGCAGAAAACGCATTCATTTTGCTATGATTTTGCCTTCTGTACACACTGAGACGGTGCTTTTGTCCAGTGAAAATCAAGCTTTTTGACAACGCTCTTTTGACAACGCTTGCATGTAGTGAGCACATGTATATGGAGCAAATCCTTGTACAGGTGTTGCGCAGGCACGAATCTCTTCACCCATTACGCACATAGATTTCCTTGCTCTCATTCAAAACTGGATGTGAGCTCTCAATTAACTGTTGCTCTTTCAAGAAATCTCCCTCATCTTGCTTAAAGAGCATGCACGTGTGCACGCTCAAAATGTGACTTGTGGACTCGCGATGACGGCATATTGTTCGTTTATACACATATTCTGTCTATGTAGATGCGATAAACTGAGGGAAAACAACACCGGAGTTTGAGGAATCAGCCCGCATTCTGGCCTTGTATTGTAAGATAATATTCAGATTCTTGTTGACGATGTAAGAGACATGAGCAAATTAAATGACTTTTTGTTGAACTCACGTCTTACAACTCTCACCTCAGTTTAAAACTTCAAATGTTCATTTGGAATGAATAACGGATTTGTACTCAGAACTCATACTGTATATGGAACAAAATCACCCGTCAATTTATTTAGAGTTTAACATGATATCGGGTTGACATGTCAAGTGCAGTTGTTTTGGGGAGGCGCAGTCTAGTAAATTTTGCCAGAGGGGTGACTTACTGTTTAAGAATTTGAAAACTCCTGACATAGTGAGACAGAAAAAAACTATTTGCTTTCATTGTAATAATTTGTTCAGGACTGGATGACCATGCATTAAATGCAGCTGATTAAATAAATCATAATAGCTTAAACAAAAATACTTGATTTGCACATTTAATTTGATAAAATGGTAGGATAGTATATTTAGGCTTAAGGCCAGAGTTAACAATATACTGGATACTGTATTGGGATACTGAGGCGCTCCCAAGCCAGCTGAGAGACATAATCTCTCCAGCGAGTTCTGGGTCTGCCACGGGGTCTTCTCCCAGTTGGACATGCCCGAAACACCTCATTTGGGAGATGCCTGAACCACCTCAACTGGCTCCTTTCAATGCAGAGGAGCAACAGCTCTACTCTGAGACCCTCCCGAATGATGAACTGAGTATCAGCAGTTGTCTTCTGATTTGTTTGGTTGTGTTGGGACATTTTCATACACATAGCCTTTTAAAATTGCCTTTGTCTAATGTGATCAGTGTGCAGAGCAGCCCTCCTGTTCCTTCACAGATTCACTTAAAGGTGTTTTGATAATATGAGTTAGGCATTTTAGATGATTAGATACATTTTTGCCTCAGTGAATGATTTGTGTTTTTAATTTTTTGCAGGATTACCGCAAGTGCTGTCTCCCCTGTTCCAAATGATGCCACCACCAACCACCATTACTACCCTCCTCTCCTGGCCCCCACCACCACCACCACCAATTCGTTGAAATTAATTTTTTAATTAATTAAAGTCTAATTTTTGCTTTTTGCGCAGTTAAGGCTCCAATTGTCCTTTTTCTTATTTTATATTAATGGCTAAATAACAGTATTTTATTGTAATAAATACAGTATTATAAATTGCAGTAACATTCCATAACAGTATAATACTGTACTTCATTATACAGTGTGCCAAACAATAACATTATAATACTGTACTTCATTTTACAGTATGCTAAAAATGATTGTAGTTAGTTTTACTGTAATTTTACCATGGTATGAAATACATCAACTACTGGATAATTTTTGCCAGTAAGTTACTATTAATTTGATAATAAACATTTTAAAGAGTACGTTTTTGCCTTCTGTCCACACTGAGATGGCGTTTTTGTCCAACGAAAATTTAGCTTTTTGAAAAAGCTCTCCCAAGAGCGTGTTTATATGCACGTTCTTCATTTTCACACCGATTATGCTTAACAAGCCGTCAATGCATGTGGCCATGTAAATGCAATAAACAGCGTTCCTTTATCATGTATGGTCATAAACGGTTTAAGAATAAACCGGCTGACATGGGTAGATTTTTGCCCATTACGGCGATATTTCACATGGCATATAAAAACCTTTACCCGTGTTCTCACCGGCTTATCCAATGTGTGCATGTGATGAGCGTGTCTCTTCGCGGTTCAACGTCAAAAGCAGAGAATATCATGATTATTTCAAATGTCGTTTAAACGCGGTTTTCATGCTTTGTCAGATTTTTTATAAATAAACAGATTTTTGGGAGTAATCAGCGTATTCGTGTGCATGTAAACGCATTCACTGATTAAAATATAACTTTATTTGTTAAAAAGACTCACTCACAAAAGTCTCATTGATTCGTGAACTGAACTACACTGGTTGCACTGTATGCTTGATAATACAGTAAGCAAATAAAATGCATTAGAAAGAGGCTTTTATAGTTTTTTGTTTTAATTCGTGGTACCCAGTCTTTTTATCTCAACTTATTCAATTCAAACTGCAAACTCACAACTTGGGTAAGATAATTTATTTTGCCTTGGCATGAAAGATTCTGCAGTGGTGCAGCACAATGGTTTGACCCCATCTAAGTGCTAAAAGGCTGAAAAAATTACTTGTCCATCATGAGACAGGCTTTTTCCGGAAAACTCCTGCCACCAGTGGCTCATTTAGAGTGTAAGCCTATCAAATAAACCTCCCTACAATCGAACTCATATGCTCTCATTCCCAAAGCATGTCATGCAGTTATTCTTAAGTTGTCTTATGTTGTAAGAGTCTTAATTCAGATATTGCAGATGAAAGAACAGGCCATCAGCCCAGCAGAATGCATGTTACATGTGCGCATCAACCTTAGGATTCGCCCACGAGGCAACAGAAGCGAACACACAATAGCTTGTCCTGAAATATTTACGAATTAATTCAAAATTCGAGATGACATGAGGCCTGTTGGGATGCGATGTTCCATTACATTTTTGTTTCCCCAAGTGCACCAGCTGGTATTTAGACATTAGGAGGTGTCAACACCATAACGATGATTTTTCACAGCAGAACTCCACCGCAAAAGAAACGCAGATGCTGCTTTCAGCAGGTTAGCAGGTTACTGTTATGAGAATATGTTTTCAGTGTTGCCAGATCTTGTTGGAAAAAACAAGCAACCTTACAAACAAGCCCAAAAAAGTGAGGTGACTCTACAAAATAAGTCTAAATACAAGACATGTAAAAATGGATAAGAATGGAGGTTGTTTATGGATTAGGGAGAAAGGAGCATAAACTGGATAAAACACATATTAAACAAGGCTAAATTAAATCTTGCACCCAAATAATGTGTTTCCAATAATAATTTTTACTAATTAATTTTACTAATTTTAAAATGTATTTTTTTTTTTACTTTTTAATGAAATAAACATTTAACATATACTTTACATTTAACATACGTGACCTGATCATTTTGAGTCACTTTGACCACCCCCAAAAAAAAGGTTTTATGCACTAAAGTAAAAAGTTAAGTAAAATTAAAAAATTGTAATTATATTGTTGTGACGAGGAAGAGGGCGTGGCCGGGCCATGAGAATGCACACCCAGCACTGAGTTGCCTATCAGTGGGAGGGAGATAGACAGGGGACACCAGAAAGAGAAAGAGATACGCACGCGGCCACTCTGTGTGTGTGTTTCTATGTTTCAGATTTATGTTGATGTCTCAATAAAGTTTTGTTGATTGTTAATTCGGTTCCCGCATCCTCTTTCCCGAGGATGCGGGAACCGAATTACACTGGTGCCGAAACCCGGGAAAGGAGGAAGAGCACGCTGTCTGGGAGAACTCGCCACTTCCTCACGCCAGGAGTTGGAGGAGCCGTTGCCATCCGCTAGGAGAAGGAGGAGCTGTTGCCATCTGCCAGGAGAAGGAGGAGCTGTTGCCATCTGCCAGGAGAAGGAGGAGCTGTTGCCATCTGCCAGGGGATGAAGGATTCGCAGCCATCCGCCAGGAAGCGGAGGAGCCGTTTCCATCCGCCAGGGTGACGGAGGACCCACTGCCGTCTGCTAGAAGGTGGAGGAACCACTACCATCCGCCAGGGGGACCAGGTGGGTGGCATGCCTACGGGAGCTGAAGAAGACCATTTTCTTTTTTTTTCTCTCTCTCTCTCTCTCTCTCTCTCTCTCTCTCTCTCTCGCTCTTATTCTCGCCTCCTCCCTCCCTTCACTAAGATTCTCAGGAGGCAGAGAGGATCATCGAGTGTCGGAATGGCCGGAAGGGCAGCATCTCCACTCCAGAGATGGGAAGAGTGGACGTTGGGTGAGAGTAAGCCAGTGTGGATGGCACCCTGGCCTGAATCAGGCGGTGCAGGAGTGTGAGGAGGAGGAGGGCGTGGCCGGTCATGAGGATGCACGACCAGCGCTGAGTTGCCTAATCAGCGGGAGGGAGATAAGTGAATGGTAAATGATCTGCACTTATATAGTGCTTTTTTAACCTTTGCGGTTCAAAAGCTTTACACTGTGACTCATTCACCCATTCACACACTCACACCAAGGACAGCAGAGCTGCCATGCAACTTGGGGTTCAGTGTCTTGCCCAAGGATACTTAGGCATGTGGAGTCGTTTGGTCCAGGAATCAAACCGCCAACCCTGCGATTAGTGGCCAACCTGCTCTACCACCTGAGCCACATCCGCCGGGAATGCCAGAGAGAGAGAGAGAGAGAGAGAGAGAGAGAGAGAGAGAGAGAGAGAGAGAGAGAGAGAGAGAGAGAGAGAGAGAGAGAGAGAGAGAGAGAGAGAGAGAGAGAGAGAGAGAGAGAGAGAGATAGATGCATGTGGGCACTCTGTGTGTCGTTATGTTTCAGTTTTATGTTGGTGTCTCATTAAAGTTTTGTTGATTGTTAATTCAGTTCCTGCATCCTCCTTTCCCGAACTGTTATAATCGTTTTTATGTTTCTCCAAACTATTGTTGAGATAATCATTTAAATGTTGGCTGATATAATCAATTAAATGCTTTCCTTTTTACTTTAGAGCATAAAACTCAAAATTAGGTTCTGGATCCAAGTGACTCAAAATGACTGAGCATGACATCTGACTATATGAATAAAGGAATTGTGACTTCATTCAAAAAGAAAAAGAAAACAAATAGAAAAGAAAAATGCAATGACTTCCCATATTTAGATTTATAATAAGCAGACATGTCAACACTGTGTGTAATCTCAGATTAAATATATAGTTGCATTTTATTTGTTGGACTTTTTGAGTATTCAATAAAACCAAAAAGGGAAGTGTACATGTTCAATTTCCTATATTTGCATATTCTGTGTTGGTGCGATAACGTTTAGACATTTAGCACTTTATTTTCTGTTTTTGGTTACCACAGGCCTGTCAAACACAAAAAGAATGGTACGATAGCTGCATTGTTAGGTCAATTTTCATTAAAAGGAAATTAAAAGAAAAGAAGACACATTGTAACAGTACACATGTCTGTACTTAAAGAAATGCATACTAATTTCCATCGCTTGTGCAGTTCCTTTTGTACACTACCATATTCTCCCGGAACACCCACTCACCCATGCGTCTGTGGTTGGATTGTAGCATTCTCTCCTGGCTATCTTTGCATCAGGTAATATTTTGTATTGTGTTTTCTATAGCGTCATCTGCTGCAGTTGATATGAAATAAAATTTAATTCATCAACGCCATGTCTTATCTCTGATACCCACAGCAGTGTGTGTTGGCTTCTGTGCCCCCCATCACATGTGTTAATTTACTTTGTGCTTCTCTTATCGGCACAGGTGGACAAAGGCCTCAGGGAGCGCTTCTATCTCTCTCTCTCTCTCTCTCGTATTGCTCATTTTACCCATTTATCATCGAGCTGGCTGGACGAGGGGTTCAGACATGATTAAATGGAATTCTGACCACCTAAGCACCGTATACCACAATCCAACAACTTACCTGACCTCCCTCCAATCATGAGTTTTAAATGCAGGCCATGTTGAAGATAAGAGAAACATAGACAACACACCCAAATTTCATCAGGCCATTCTGTGCCTTTCAGACTCAACCTCTTCCTCGGCTACAAACAACAGCTCCCAAACTCTATCACTCTGAAAATACTGGTCATAAACAGGCCCACACAGAATCTGTAGATTTGATTATTTAGTTTTATTTTTTATTTTATTTTCTGTACTGAGTTCGGAGGAAAATTTGCCAAATGGATTTAAATGTGGTAAAAAAAAAAAAAGAAACAAAGAAGCTAAGGGTGCTACACTCATATTGGTAGCTAAAAGTAGTGGTCGACCATTTTTCTACAACCGATACCAGTGTCGATACCAATCATTTACTAGGTTTTTCATTAGCAAGAATAGCTATAATGTTTTAAATGAAAGCTCCATGAAAGCTATAAATTCATACACACTTTTTTGGTGGAAAATGAAACATTGTTGATTTGCTCATCACTTTGAGCCAGGAGTTGTTGAGCGGGGGGTGGGAGTGGTGTGTTCGCTGTCCTTTTCGGCATATTATATTTCGGTCCATTCTGCATAATGCGCAGACTCATTTTAGCTTATTGCGGCCCATTCGGTCCGTTTCGCTGACGACCCACCGGACCCCACTGTTCTCCCTGTAGCCAGTCCTCCCCTGATCGGCCCCACTGGGAAAATGCCCGGTATACCAGATTACCAGTCCAGCCCTGTGCAGAATCCTGTGGATGATGGGGCTTACAATTCTGTGGAAACCTCCAGTGTTCTACATGCATAAATTCCATGTAGGTCTGCACATAAGATATCCAAATACGCCTGCGTCTGCATTTGACACAACACCATATTGCCATCCAAACTCAGGGAACCAGTTCTAATATTATTTATTGTTAGTTATAATTTATTTGGGAGATTTAAATGTTATAATAGCATTTGTGCCGAACAGTGGCGGCAACCTCGTCTTAGTTTTCGACACGCAGAAAGAGACACATGGGTTAAAGTTTAATAGATGAAATGTGCAAGGAGTCGATTTGTGTGGGGCTTGACTTATTCATGAGGAAATGAAGGGCCTTTAGCAAAGCTAAAGTGTGCGTGTGTGTGATTAAGTGCGTGATCTGAGACAGCAATATAAGTGTTATCAGGATAAATGCAGCATGGAGGCTGATGCCTGCCTGATTGAAGATTCTACGCCTCTCTGAATATGACTGGCATACTAAACAGAGATTTACAGTTAAAACAGCCGGCCTGAATGCAGCAGAGCTGCACTTAATCATGCCATTCAGGGGTCTTATTAGAGAACAATTACTAAATGGCAGGCCTTGTAAATCATTTATCAAGACGACTCCGGGAAAATGAGTGCAGCATTTTGCAGCAAAACGCAGATGGCTCAGGCTGGGTTGCCTCATGTGTATTCATGGGCGCATAGGTAGAAGTCGCGTAAAGCTGTTGCTTCCATCATCTGTCACAGAGAGACACAGCCCATAGCCATGGGAACAAAAATGTGTCTTGGGAAACATATTAGCATCACACCTTTGATAAGTGCAGCACCTGGATTCTGTTTTTGAAGATGGGTCTGTGTACCTTCGGATAAATTGTTTTCTAAATTTTGTCTTCAAAACGGAATAACCAACAAACTGTTCATTTATCACATTTCCATTATCTCTTGTAAACACATTACAACAATTTACATTTTATGCGTTTGACAACCATTGAACGCACCAGCAAACTAGCTTTTGTCTCCATGTGATTGGTGGCAGGGCTTTTTTTTATTTTAAAAAGTAAAATTAGCTCGATTATGAACTGGGATGCATAGACTTATCTGGTCATTACAGTATTTATTACTATTATTAATATCAGATAATTCATTCGAGCCATTAATTGCAGGGGAAACATAAGGCACTCAATGGTGACTAAGACTGGATGGACCAAGTTTCTTTTTTTTGTTGCAGTGATTATTAAATATTCACTGGATGTGAATAAGCCTTGTGGGTTATTGTCATGGCTTTGATGTGTATAGACCAGGGGTTTTCAAACTTTTTGATGCCAAGGACCCCCAAATATGACGAGCCTCTTGCCAGGGACCCCTCAGACTGCAGTCAGGTCCTTGAATAACGTTAGGGCTGCACGATAATGGTTAAATTGATAATCATTTTGCTTAAAATTGTAATCACGATTATTAATCACGATTTTTCTGCCCTTTGAGAATTATTTTTTTTCTTCATTACAGGGCTGCACAATTTGGACACAAAACCACTGCTCTGATATCATTTCTAAAATAAAAAATACAATTAAAATAAACAGCAGCTCTCATGTTGGACATGGTGTTAAAATTACAAACTAGTAAATGATCTGACCAAAATTAAGTCATGTTTTGCCGACGCTTTACTTCCAATATAAGGAAGTAACTCTGTAGTTACTCTGCAGGGCTTTCACACATAAGTTCTCTAAAAATGTATTTATAATTATTATTATCATAATTATTCTTTTTGTTGTTGCAATAAACAATAGTAATATACTTTGGTAATAATTTAGCAGGTGGAAATGCGGTCTCAAGCTATTATTTTGATGAGAAAAAAAAAACTGAAGAATGTGTGTGTGTGTGTTGTTTCTGTTGGCAACAGCTTTCACGGGCTCTGGTGCTTCTTCATAACATGGAAAAATGCTCCCATTTCCTCCTCGGTCCAAAAAACCACAGTGCCTTGAGTGTATTTTTGATTTTTAAGCACTATTAATGGCCAAACATACTTGAAATTATGCAACTGAAGTAAATCTGGAGCGTTTTTTTAACGTGAACCAATCTAAGAACAGAGCTGTTCTGACCTTCTGTGGATAATACACAATGAGAGCACAAGATGAAAGTTCATGACGATCGAGCACAGAACTGCAGTAACACCGCGCTGCATACAAAGTTTATTCAGCTTACTTGCTGCCTAATCTTAATGGCTTTTAACCGACAGCGCTGTTGAATGAATGGAGCTTTTATGGAAACGGGTCTCAGAACAGCTGAAAGACACCTGATTTTTATCCTTCCTTGGTACACAGTCTCCGAATGCAGCATTTAACATTTTTCTGATACGAGTATCGTGTAATCAAAGCGACGAGACATACTACTGCGGCTTGGTATTTTAGCGCCTGCTCTAAAGGGAAACTGATTGGTCAGTGGTGAGCGTGATTGGTCAGTTGAGTAAAAAAATTTGACTTCAGAAGGGCTTTGATGCTTGCAATTTGATCTGTCATCTGTTGACACAGCCTATAACAAAAAAAAAGAGTTGAATTTATGAGTGCAACTTTATTTTATGGCTGATAATTTCTGTTTGCTAGCTTACTAATATCGCAGACTGTTGTGAGACGCAAAGGCCATGATTAACACAGTTAAAATACGATGAATTGTGCATCCCTATATAATGTACTTATATCACTTTTGTTTTCTGAAATGTTCTGCAGACCCCCTAGCAGGCCCCAGTTTGAAAGGAGTAGGCCTACACTGCTTGTAGATTTCTGTTTACTGTAGTTTCTATTTTTCCACATTCATTCGTAGTTACATCTTTTGCATTCTAGTCTTTATTTGTTTTCATCTTACTGGTCAGTAGGGTTGCAAATTTATGCATCCTGTGATGAAGTCCAATTTAGTCAATTTTGGGATGAACAAGTCGTATGTGTCACATTCATTGTCTGGGCACCGATTCACACAGCTCTGAACTTACCGCTTATCCGAGGCCTGCCATTCTAGTGAATTAATCAAACAAAATGCAACCAAATACGCCTTGTTCCTGACTTACATTCATTGACATACAGTTGCTTTTTGCTTGGTTTATATATATATATATATATATAAAAAAAAAAAGATAATAATTAAAATTAAACCTTCCTGAATTTGAACCTGAGCCCAGCCCCTTGCAGTCAAAGTTTGAATTCCCACTAGTGAAATCAATATAATGATCATCTGATCATTTGAGTAACTGATCAACAGTTTTATTCCAATTTTTTTTTTTTTTGGTAAAACACAGGTAAAAACCAAATGGGTTTCATCCAACCTGCAGGGTCTCAGAGAATCTCATTGCTGGTTTCAACTTCAAGCCAAAAATCCAAAGCACTCAAATGGGGTATGATATTAAAAAGCCTGGCTATTGTTATGGGAACATTACAGTAAAAACCACAATCAAATTGTGGCTATAAGAGCCTTAATCAGGTAGGTTTCCTATAGGGAACCAAGTTAGCCAAGAAAGGCACACAACAAGACAATTTTACTTTATTTCCATTCAATTTGAAACACATTTAGTCATCACGGCTGAATAGCACTTTATTGATCTGTTTCTCATCCACACCTATCATATCGCTTCTGAAGATATGGATTTAACCACTGGAGTCATATGGATTACTTTTATGCTACCTTTCTATGCTTTCTGAAGAAAGTCATACACATCTGGGATGGCATGAGGGTGAGTAAATGATGAGAGAATTAAAATTTTTGTGTGAGCTATCCCTTTAGTAGCATTGCTACTTTTAGTTAATTACTACCCAACATTAAATATGACAATATACACCTCCACAAGGAACACAACTCCCGCATCTCTTCTGCTTTGTTGCCTTGGGTGTCTGTAGACATGTCATTTGACAGACATCTGTCACAGCTCATCTTTCACCCACCCTGTCAACTTCCTCTCTCAGTGTGACCATCTCAGGCTGTTTAGCATGTGTGAGTGTACAAACAGCTTCAGGAAGAACAGAGAGAACATGAAGGCTGAATTTCTCTCTCTCTTTATCACAGTATCCTCAACATCAGCCTCTGAAGCCCACCAGTCACAACACACTAATATATACAGAACTATCTATCCAAAGACCACCAAAATCTCTCAAAATGAATCTCTCAAAGCTTTTAAGAAATGTCTGGGTCATATTTTGGTCTGAAAGACCAAAAGAAAAACTGAACTAATAATACAATTAACTTGATGGAAGAAAGGAAACCAAAGGGGTAGGGGGGTTGGGAAGCACTGTTCGACAATGCGTACTTACACAGAGTATGTTTCTGTCCAAAGAAGTGTAAACTGTAAAACAGGACAGAGCTAATGGGAGCTAGCAAGACCAGTTCATTAATTTCAGATTCCTCACCTAAATCCCACCTTTGGAATTTGGAATGCAAAATTCTCAATGCACTCTAAGTCCTCATGGTGGCACAGTGACATGCCTCAATCCGGGTGGCGGAGGATAAATCTCAGTTGCCTCCGCATCTGAGACCGTCAATCTGCGCATCTTATTGAGTGGCTTTTTGAGCGCGTTACCGTGGAGACAGCTCATGTTGAGGCTTCACGCTATTTTCCGAAGGCATCGTCACATAACACACCACGAGCCCCACCGAGAGCGAGAACCACATTATAGCAACCACGAGGAGGTTAACCCATGTGACTCTATCCTCCCTAGCAACTGGACCAATTTGGTTGCTTAGGAGACCTGGCTGGAGTCACTCAGCATGCCCTGGATTCAAACTTGTGACTCCAGGGGTGGTAGTCAGCGTCTTTACTCGCTGAGATACCAAGGCCCACAAATCCCTCCTTCACTGAAAGAGGAGTTTGTTTTTTAGCTCTGCTAAACACTTAAAAGGAGGGCTTTTCGTCCACAGCACGAATACCCTGGATTACCATGTCTGGAGGGTCAGCTTGACAGCTGAGTGAAGGATGGAGAGTAGTCTCCCCAGTGATAATGACAGTGAGCTGGCAACTCTCTGATTTAAGTGAAGGGCCATTGGGTGCTCTGTCAAAAAAAATGGAGTGATGTTGGTCAGAATCTGAACAGCCCTTCAAAGGGGGCTGTGTTTAATTACCTCACGCCTCAAGTCGACTCTCTAGCTACAACAAAATTTAAATGCCACACTTAGAAACAAAAACACGTAAAACTTGTTTGGTAAACAGGGCTGAGGCGACTCAATGACCACATTTAGATGTTCTGAAGAAAACGGTTTATTCCAGGGTTTTTACAGAAAGTGGCGTTTTGAAATGTCATGTAAACAAGAACGCTAATTTCCTTACGCCGTTTAAGGGATTAAGAGAAAGCGCTTTAACGCACCCAGATTTCTCCCGGAGATTGGAGCTTAATTTGGCTACGTAAACACATAAGTGCTGATCTAACAGGTTTTTGAGGCCTGTGCATGTGCATAGACAGACCAGAGAACAAATGTCATATGATGGAGCCCAACAACAAGTCAACAAAGTGAAAAGAACAAAATATTTCTGGAAGTACAGTAGGAAAAGCACATACACTATAAAATATACCCATTCATTCACACCAATGTAAAATAGCGACTGTTCCACACATTCTTGTATATGTGCTCATACACTGGGGGAATCCCAGAGTTTTACATAAGTGGGAAACCCCACTTTTGCAACACAATTCTGCTTCATGTCACAATAGAAAGTTTAGGAAACAAACACAGCAACAAATCTGGAATATCTGTAAATTAATTTCTCACTTGAAAGTATTCAAAGCAATGGAGAATAAAATAGTGACGTCTACTTTGGATGCCATCATTGTTATTTACACAAGCGTCACAGGTAAATTACGTACCTGATCAAGCTGCATGTATATGGGAGTAAAGAGTAGCTATGCCACATATATTGTGCATGTAAACTGGAACACTGCTTTCTCACAATAATCTGCTTTCTGGTTTCCATGTATACGTAGTCAACAATGGAGTCTGATTTTGTTTGTGCAGATATGACAGGGCAGTATGTGATTTTCTAATGGTCCAGTCAGCAAGAAAATATCTAGTTTTCATTAAACGTTAAAGGGATAGTTTTCTCAAAAATGAAAAACTAAATTCTGTATATCATACAAATAAAAGTGAAAGGTGACTGAATCTTTTTGTGTTCTAAGAAAGAAGAAATTCATGCAAGTTGATGACATGAGGGTAATTGCATAATGTAAATTTTTAGGTTCACTATCCTTTAAATTTTTTTGTAATGATATCTAGAATTGTACAGCTGTAATGTAACTATGACAGCTACACATTGCTTCCAACACTATTACATGTTCAACCAATTTTCATAATTCAGACAAAAAGTTATCTATATTAGCCAGGTAGATAACGTTACCCTACAATGTTTACATCAGAAGAATTTGCAACAACAATTTTCAATACATCACAGATGTTTTGAGTTAAGAAAACTCTCAAATGTGTCAGACTCTGCATTAAAGATAAGAAAACACAGAAAACATACCCAAATTTCAAAACAAGGTATTGCCCTCCAAACCATGGGAATACTATTTGAGGAACGATTTGAAGTAGAGCTGTAATATTACTTTATACTAATCTACATATAAACAAGTCTCAAATTCATCTGACTCCAGTTCAACTGATCCAAACAATCAATAACAAACAAAAGTAGTGTATAGTAGTGTTGTCAAAAATACCGGTACTCCGGTTCAAAGTCGGTACTCAAACAAACAATTATTTACGATACCAGAATTTCTGGAGGTACCGGGGTACAGAGTAACTTAACTTAATATCAAACTTAATAAAGCACCTGAAAGACAGACACCCGGATTTATTCAAGCAACTAAAGCATATTATCATTTGCATTAGGGCTGAAACATTTAGTCGACATTATCGACATAGTTGAAAATACAAAATTGACGAGAAAAATGTTCGTTGTTGAATAGTCGTTTGATCTCATTTAACGAAACATGAAATCACAATAAACTGTAACGATGACGCGTGAGAGCAGCAGTTCACGCCTGATGGAGGAAGAATTACACAGATCAGTCCAGATGCACTCTAAACTTTCACATTTTATTTTATGTAGATCTAGTATTAGGGAATTATTAAAAAAAGTACATTCAGAAGCATGTACCGTTGTGCAATAAGCGGAGGCGGAGCTCTTTAAAGGATACATCCCGGCGTTACATCTTAAATGCAGTAAAATTGAATGCGTTATAGCTTTATTAAAGTTCAGATAATACAGAAGCAGATCATGTTAATAACTATAAACTCAGAAACTGGCATTTCTCTGTGTGGTCGGTGCCTCTTCTATAAGTTGCGTGAATGTCCCGATCTAAAAGGGAGAGATTGAAGAGAGAGACTCTGCCTCGGGGACGCTCATCCCTCGAGCGCGCATGCTTAATGTAGCTTAATTAGAACTTATTTAATCATAATATCTATATATATATATATATATATATATATATATATATATATATATATATATATATATATATATATATATATATGTCCATATGTATTTCTTATCATGAAGAAAAATGGCAATATGCAGCTATATTAATAAGAGAGCACTTTGCACATTAGTTTGTAATTTGTTTTTATTCATTCTATTGTATGCTTGTTTATTTAGGTTTTATTTTTTAGTACTTGGTAAAAATTGTAATAAAAATTTGCAAAAGTTGAAGCAAATCTTATATAAGTGTTCAAAAATACTTTAAGCATACATTGTTCAGTTTTGTTATAATTAAAAAATAATATATTTAAATTAAAATGTTGCTCAATGGCATATTTTTGTTCTTGGCTTTGATGCTAATATTTTGTAGACTTTGTTATTAAAAGAGTGTTGTTTAGAAACCTGTTTTTGTGTTTTGCTTTGGACTGAAAATGGTATCGAGTACCGTGAAATTTCACTGGTATTGGTACTGATTACTGAAATTTTGGTACCGTGACAACACTAGTGTATAGCGTATTACCTTAAATCTATAGTTCTTATTTTTAGTCTCTTAAACCATACAAAAGACTGTTCTTTTCTAAATCTATAGAATCAACAATCTAACCTTAAGTTAGGAAAAACTCCTTACGAAAAGAACTACATCAAAGTGAAACGAAAAACAATAGCAACAACAACAACAACAAACAACGAAAAATTCCTCCATCCCAGTCTTTCAATAACTCTTCAGAGTTTCTAATTAGTATAATTAATTCAGTGTAATACGCTCTCTTCTCTCACTCTGCACCCTCTAAATCATGTCAAGATCCCCTTTATAAGGAAGTGGTGTGAACACTACAGGCTAATATAGGTTTTTGTTAATGGCTATAATACACAGGTGATGCTTCTATCTATAAGAAGTGTGTGAAGATCTGTCTTTGAGAGCTTTCATGAAGAGGCACAGGGCAAAACAAATGATGTCACACCAGGATAACTACCAAGCCCCACTGCTGATAGCCTTAATTAGCTTCCCGACTCAATTAGTTTTTAATGAGTGTGTTGGTTGTACACTTGCGTTTTGGCTGGTGAAGTCTACATTCGTAATAGGGCACACTGCACTTCAACTTTGATTTTTTCCCCCTCTCTTTTTGTTATTCTTTGCTAACCTTCACTATTGCATCTTTCTTCTTGTCATCTATGTTTCTGGCACTTCTGTGATGCTCTGAATTTTTCTTTCTCACGTCTGTCTCTTTGTCTTTTCTTTAAACAACTTGAATTGCATAACAGAATGAAAAGAGCAGTATCATCTATATTCTCCAAGCTTCAGGCTCGACTCACATTGACTACAAGATACTAAATGTGACAGACCAAACAAGTCAAACACACTAAAGACAGACATCAGAGGAATTTGTACACAGATCGCTCTAGAGGGACTGTTCACAAGTCGCTCTTTATAAAAAGGGTCTGCTCTACTTGTATCTTGAGCTACCTGATCAATATTGCCTCTACAGAACATAAACACATTCTTTATATTTCTGCAAAGACCTTATTTCCAAATGCACCTTTATAAATACAGATATCATTCGGACTCTGAAATCTAAGACCTGTCAGACCTGTCAATGCATATCAGTTGAATTCTACATTAATGCACCAAGTTGCAATAACCCTAACAAAAATTACTGGCAGTAGGTCTATCTTTTAAATATGGAAGAACCTTTAGGTACTTTTAGTACCAAGGCTAATAAAACCTCTTACTTGGAGGGAAACTCGTTTGAAATTGAACATCGATCCAATGCAATGCAACTATGTGTTACAGTGGTTATACCAAGGTTAACAACATTTGTGAATGGCTTTCGCTGCTGATGGTACATGAGTGAATGGCCAGTTGAGCATATTTTAGTAGATTTGATACCTTTTGTAGACCAATTAAACAAAACAATTGTCTGTCTCAAGGTAGGTGGAGCTCCAGAACACCCCTACCAATGATGTGGACCAATAGCGTTAAAAAGGTGTTTAACAGCCGGTAAGACGTTTTCCTAAAGGTGTGCCCAGGCGATCTGTTACAAACCACTAAAACAAATGCAAAAACACCTTTTTGGCTAGATTTATTTTCTAAGTAGTATACCGGGGCCTTAAGAGGATTTGAGGAAGAATTTTTACCTAACGTAATTATGAATTGTATTTCTTTCTTTTTTATGAAGCCCCTTAAAGGAAAGGAAGGGATATTCATTTCTGAAATAGTTTATCCTTCCCTCGCAAACGTTAAATGTTCTTTCACAAAAAAGTTTGGCGTTCCTCTCAAATATTTTGGGTTTCTTAGCAATAGCTTTAACCATCCCTTATGCAAACTACCCATGGTTTTACCACAGTAACCATAGTTAAACTATGGTATTTGTACTAAAACCTTAACCACAAAATTCACCATGGCTTTACTACAGTAACCATATTTTAACCATGATATTTGTAGTAAAACTTTATTAATAATACAGGAAAACAAAAACAAAATAGTAAAACCCTAACCCCAATATTTACCATTGTTGCACTATAGTAACCATATTTTAAACATGACATTAGCAATACAACTATTATATTAATACAGTAAACCATATTTTAACCATGGTATTTGAAGTAAAACTACATTACTACAGGAAAATAAAAACGTAATAGTAAAACCCCAACCACAAAACGTAACATTGTTGTACTACAGTAACCATATTTTAACTGGGATATTTGTAATAAAACTATATTAATAATATAATATAATATTAACTAATTATCATAGTTTTAGTTTTCCTGTATTATTTCTATGGTTTTACTACAAATATCATTCAACCAAAATATGGTTACTGTGCTAAAACCATGATAAAGTTTGTGGTTATGGTTTTATTACAAATACCATAGTTTAAATATACTGTAGTAAAAACTTGGTCAATTTTCATAAGGGATAGATAAATCTAGTGTAAGGGAACCCAAAATAATTGCGAGGAAACAAAAATGGCTGCAATATAGGTAACATAAACCTATATTAGAAAACAAATCCCTCCCTGTACTCTAAGGTGCTCAGTAATTTTTTAATTATGGGAAAAGGAAAAATCTAAATGGCTAAAGAAAAGATGATGGAATACACATGTAGACCTTCAGTGCCAATGTGATTTGTACTGTGATAATATCGTCACACCAAGCCACATTATACTGCCAATACGATGCTAATGCAGGCACACATACTCATACATTACTCCCTAAATTAGGGTGGGTGGGCAGTAATAAAACCAATATGCATCACACATAAGGGTGAAAGACAGGCCAAACTCTGATCACTTGCATATTTGAGGGCGAGTGGTAAAACCGGTCTCAAGTGTGTGTGAGAGCTGCCAGATGGCCATATGATAAATCAGAATTTCAGAAAGACACACAAGCAGCAAGTGATCAGACCCATTATCAGTGATCAGAGTGCTTGTGTCCATAAAGCCCTGTTTAATCTATACAGAAACGCCCACTGAACTCTTCTATAAGACACAGCCAATTAAGTCTACTGCACTCTTCAATGGACCATGAATCTTCCTGTTGTCCCTTTACAGACACATTGACCAAGTCCTGAAAAAGCACAGCTAAACTTATTGGATCTCAGGTAGTTGTCCTCAAGGAGTTCTAATAACTTGTACATCCAGAGAGGTATCAATTAGCATTCCCATTTATCTCAATGGTACAGTAGTTGCTCAGTTAGCGCATTACATGTGAAGTATGCAACCTATTCACGGCTACTTTTGAATGACCTTCAAACGAGAAAGATTGCTTAATGGTATAGTTATGGCATCTACCAGCTGGGACTAATGGGCCATGCTACCCAGCCAAACCTTGCTCCCTTTGTTGTACCAAAGCTACAAAGGTAAAATTCAAAGCATTACACTTTTAGGGTCTTTTGTAAATTAGGAGCACTCTAGAACATTGAGACAAAGTAAAACAAAGAACCCCAAAGTCCCCCATAAGAGTGCCATTTCAAAAAGGTGCAGAGTTGGAAAATTGCACGCTGGTGGGAGTTGGGTGCTGGTGAAGCTGGGTTGTTTATATATAGCAGACGTTGGAGAGAGATTAGCTGAGGCTCACCTCCACAGGGAATCTCCTGCCATTGATGCTGTGCTCAGAGCCATCTGAACCATTGCTCTGGCCCCAGTGGAACTCCACCTTCTCTGCTTTGAAGCGACCTGGCAGCCCGGCTCCTCTCACAAAATAATCGTCCTTCAAGAGGATCGCCACTGTGAGATGGAAAGAGGGTAAAATAGAGCGTCAGTAAATAAAACATATACAGTGCTCAGTAAGACCAATGAATTCTTAACTGAAAATAAAGATGTTAAGAAAAAAAAAAAAAACCTTGGAAGACACTTTCTTTTAATGTTGAGTATTGAAAACTCATTCTTATTCCCTTTTCCAGTAAAAATACTGGAACCAAATGATTTTCATGATGCTCAGTTTCTATTAATGGTTCGTGAACATCTGCATTTATTCTCAGATATGGACAGAACACTAAACTAAATGCAGCGACTAGTGCAGTCAAATTTGCAAACTAATGACTCTAACACTGTGTCCTAACTCGATGCATTCCATCGACAAGCAGTCTCTCCATACTAGATGCGACACCGCGTTATTCATTCACTAAATTATGAAAAACGACAATCAAATCAGAAATCAGAACAGTCAGGTGGAACATAAATCATTTTAGGAATGAACCAGCATAAGGGCATATACGTATTCTATGGCAAGCCCGGAGGTGATAAAAACATAATCACATACACAGGACAAAGTTACTCTATGAATGGCATCCTAATTTAGTCTGTTAATATTGTTTATGTTCACATGGTACTCCTGTTTTTATTTAGCCGATCTCCACCTGATAAATCTCTCATTTATGTCTAAAATGATAGACAAGGTAGTGTCCTCCCAACTATGTTCATTTTGACAGAGAAATGGTATCTGTAAAAAATTTCAGTCAAGATTTAGGCCACATCATAGTACAGAGACTGCACTTATCATAGTTACAAATTACTTCTTATCTGACCATGGCTGCATCTCTTTCCTAGTGCTTTTAGATCTTAGTGCTGCCTTCGATGCCATAAATCACAACATTCTCTTGGATAGGCTTGAGAATTCCGTTGGCATTTTTTGACAGACATTAGCATTGTTTAGGTCCTATTTCTGACCACTACCACTTTGTTTGTGTTAACTTACAGATCAAGTAGAGATATGGAGAGCCACATGGCTCAGTATTAGGTCCTCTGCTTTTCTCATTACAGTATATCCACTTTTCCTGGTTGACAATTTCAGAAACCATGGAATAATTTTTCTCTTTTATGCCAATGATACTGAAGACCTGGTGAAATATCCCAATTATCCAAGTTAGCAGAGTGTAGAAATTATATCAAAGACTGGGTGGCTAGAAGTTTCCTTCTACTCAATTCTGAAGAAAAAAACCCAGAACAATAATTATATCATATTAGTATTGTTATACTAAACACCTAAAAAAATAAGATGCTAGAATATAATTTGTCTCCAAATGGATGTACCGTTACATTATCTCCTACATTTAAGAACTTGGGTGTAATGATTGATAGCGATCTATCCTTTGCAGATCACATTTTCAATGCATGTAGAACAGCATTCCTCCACCGCAGACATATTGCTTATTTATGACACATGCTCTCTGTTTCTTTGCCACAAAGCTAATTCATGCACACATGACCTCAAGACTAGATTATTGTAATGCACTACTGGGTGGATGTCCTGGAGGTTCAATAATTAAGCTTCAAAATGCAGCAGCTGGAGTGCTGACTAGAACCAAGAAATATGCTCATATCAGCACAATTTTATCGTCACTGAATTGGCTACCTGTTAAGTTTCAAATCAATTTTATAATGTTGCTAATTACTTTCAAGGCTTTGAATGGTCTAGCTCCTCAGTACATAAGCGACCTTCTATTGTGTTATAATCCATCACGTTCACTACTATTGCAACATTTTCATCTGTTGATAGTACCTAGAATGTAAAAATCTACATAAATCTATGACATCACATAAATCAACCCAGTCTGTTTAAAGATATTACGAGTTGGCTATTTCGTATGATTTTCGTTTTCATTAATTTGTACAATTTCATCATGTGCAAATGCCCGGATATCTAATGCAGAAGAGCGAGTTCCGCACACAAGGCTTCAACGACATGCTTATTAATAATATGCTCTTAGCCAAACCCTTTATTTAAACCTAACCAATCAGTAGAGTGTGTAAACATGATACAATGCTGTTGTGTGTGACAGAAGCAAGTAATTGTCATGTATTAGATTGAAACGATGTCCAGCGACGTCGTTGGCTGAAGTGAAAGTTGTACGAATTCATGTGCAGTCCACTGATAGCATACTAATTAGCCAAAGTTAGAAAAGTTGCACGAATCCATACGAGCCAATTCTTTTTAATAAATCTTTAAAAGACTCACGTGAGTTATTGGTATGAATTGTTTTAACAAGTCACTCTCTCACTGAGTAGTTCCTCCATCATTACTTTCCTCATGTCCAAATCAAATTAACAATTGTTACTGTGCTTTAGTATTTTTGTTTGGTATGTAGCTAGGAAATTATTAAAGGCAAAGGGTGCCTCTTCAAATGTATTATCCCGATAAAAACATTTATTGGAACTGGAATCATTAAATGGATTGGGACCAAAATCCCTAAATTCCAGGATTTGAATCCCTGCTTTCTTTGAGTTTTTAAGATTTATTTATTTAGCTTCTTCAGTGACATAGGCTGAATATTCCACGCCATTCTTTTCTGTTTTACCCATCACTCTCACATGGCAAAGTCTAAAATGAATTGGTAATTTGGCAGAGAGAGGACATCTCCCCCGCACACCGATTCAAATAGCTTTTTTGATTTTTTTTTTCCTTTGTTTTTTCATAATACTCTAGCCTTAACAAAAATGGGGAACAAAAAATAGTGAAAGGTCTTCTGTCCAACAGCATTTAAATTCACAAATTGGTCTACGCACCCAGACCAGACCTTAACTAATGGGTACAACCTTAAACAAACAGGTCTTTGTCTGACAGATTTCCTTTTCTGACTGAATTTCAGAGAGATTTTTACTTCCCTCTTGCCAAAATAGATTTGAGTTCCATTTAAAAGATCGGCTCCACTGAAACGAGGGGCCTTGCTTGTAATCTTACCAAAACAGGCTTATGTCCCACTGCCGAGATATTGAAGCAATCAACTGGTGGTAGGTTGAATCCATCACCACAGCAACGTGGATTGACTCAGAGGTGCCACGGGCAAAAAACAAGTGGACACACTCTTGCACAAACACACATGGCTGGGAAAAAACAACAACGCTCATTCTTTCTTTCGACGACTCTTTAAAATGTTTCGTCTTTTGTTGATTTTTCTACATAATCCAACATGTCAGTGAGAAAGGGTTTCATTAGATATTCCAGCTCTGAGCTTCAACAAACAGGCAGGAATTAAATAGCTAAGCCAGCAGGACCTTGGAATGGCAGCGTGTGAAAACAAGGCTTTGCCTGCCAGCAAATCCTTGATCAATGCAAATGTTTCTTTAAGGTTCCAAGATCTCACAAATTTCTTAAAGTTTAATTTGCCGAAGGTCTGTGAGAACCTTGTTTATTGCATCGGACAGTCCAACAACAGACACACACACACACACACACACACACACACACACACACACACACACACACACACACACACACACACACACACACACACACACACACACACACACACACACACGTTGTGTTTCCATGTTTTATGGGGACTTTCCATAGACATAATGGTTTTTATACTGTACAAACTTTATATTCTATCCCCTAAACCTAACCCTACCCCTAAACCTAACCCTCACAGAAAACGTTCTGCATTTTTACATTTTCAAAAAACATAATTTAGTATGATTTATAAGCTGTTTTCCTCATGGGGACCGACAAAATGTCCCCACAAGGTCAAAAATTTCGGGTTTTACTATCCTTATGGGGACATTTGGTCCCCACAAAGTGATAAATACACGCTCACACACACACACACACAGAGACAGCATCAGGACAACATATTTCCATTTCTTCATTATATGCTATGTACTGTATACTGTGCACAGTATGCACATTTTCTGTATACATGGAATACTTTATCTCTACTTAACAGGATGTACATTATTTGATCGCACTGCCAAAAGTTAAGACATTTTTATGCAAAATTGGATTAAAAATGCTAAATAATAATTTTTATTGCCAAGATGATAAATGGACGGCACTCGCTGAATTAAACAAGCAAAGTGATGAGGTCATGAGAGAAACGCAGTATAGTCATGTGACAACAATGTAGCATACTACTGTTTGAAATATGTATTGTTGCATAATCCATTCGTATACTAGTTATACTAATAGTTTAATATACTATTTAAAAAAAATATATAAAGTATACTGCATAGTGACTAGCAAGTAGCACCATCTCTTTTTCACAGATTACTTTCTTGGACTTCCCTAAAAAGAGCCAGGCTCAAGGTGAGAAGTTCAAAGGTCACTTTACCTTCTGGTCGTTCAGAGAAAATGATTTAAAACATTGATTGAATCATGCATTATTCAGAGGTGCTGGGTCTGTAGGTTTATTGAGGTGCTCCGTTCCAGGTGATTATTTCACTGATAAAACACTCACGTGTCAGTTTTAAATAGCAGAGCAGCTCTCCATAATTCATGGGACAACAGCAGGACATTTGTCTTCCTCTGTACGGATTATGTAAAGGAGCGAAATGCAGAGCAAAATGTGTATGCGTTTACTTCCTCAACAACATGTTCTGCTGCATTATGGTATAAAGGTGCAAGACTGTAGCGGGAAAACTGCATTCTGGTGTGAAAAGTTCAGGATGAAGACCAAAAGAGAGTTTGAACACATCCATTCAATGTAGCTTCTAATTTACGTAACGTTGTTGTGCAGCAAATGGTGGACATGATTATGTATGTTGGGCCCTGGTGCTTGTAAGGGTTTGAGTCATTTTGTATTCTACAGTAGTTAAAAAAGAATCCTGTCATGAGAGTATGTTTGATTTTTGGGTGAACTATCTCTTTAAGACTGTGTGTGTTTACCAGTTTTGCCTGTATTCTTCATTGACGTCTTGTTGGAAGACTCTGTGTCGAACCCGTCCAGTGTGAGTTCCTGATACTCCATCGAGACCTTAGTGTCCTGGTCCGCTATATTGATCGGCGATTGGTTTCTCTCCTGACACTCAGGAAAAGCTGCTGCCCACCCTGAATCTGGTCCATATGTCCCTGTTGAAGAGAAAGACAGCAAATCAATGGATCATCACCTGTTAAACAGAAGCTGAACTGCTCCCAAACTCACTTCATTCATCCTGAACATCAGTCAAAACATGCTGACACTGTACTGGGATACTGTACTGGGATACTGTTTTTTTAGCAAAACTGAAATACAGGAATGACATATAGGTGAGTAAATATGCTTATTGAAAACATTTTCTGCTCAGTGATGTCATGCTAATGCAGTGGGTGGTGACCAATTCTTCAAGCTTCAAAAGGATGCAAAAGTATAATATAAAAGTCTAAAGATATTTCTTCATGTGAAGAGTTTGAAGTAGAAGAGTAGATTCATTTCTATGCCCAGCCTTATTTGTTTGAACTAGAGTACTCGGAAATTAAACTGAAAGAGATGGAGTAATCTGATGACGCCACCCTCACACCGTGTCCTAACCAGACGTGACACAACTACAATTGCAGCGGTTTCGGGTTTCATGGTATACCACGGTATGAAATTGACGGTTATTATAACATGCACATTTGCTTATCTACGCTATTGAGAAAAAAATGCAACCGGACGGAGTATCTCGGTCTGCTAGTGCACATCTCCTTTCCTCATCGACTGCCTGTCAGACTCGTCAACTTGCGCCACACACACATGCAGCAGACAAAATATCAGAGAGAAGCGAGGCGAGGGAGTCTGACATAAAGTGAGTGTGTGTGTGAGTTAAAGCAGTGTTTTTCAACTGGAGGGTAGCAGATCTATTCAGACTGGGTCGCAGACAGCAGGGAAAGAACAATGCCATGGTTCTCCCATTGAAGATATTTCAGCGGCCGCCCAATTGATAGCCTATTTAGGACCGCCGAGGCAGATTTAATGATAATCTCGCAATCAGCTTAAGGCTCATCTGCACTTTCAAATGAGTGTACCAGCTCACTATCATGATCTGCTCTTCTCTCTGGCTCGCATGTGTAACAACCGGCTTCCCTCTATATTGTGGAGCGCAGACCTCAAAACTGATGTGACCAATTTCAATTCTAGTTCAAAGTCTAGAGACTTTTCTAGTTTAAAGCATTATGGAGGAAGTCAAGTCGAACCTCACAAACAGTAGGCAGCCGGACATGCCAAACAGCACTGAGGAGGAAAATTAAAATGATTACACATTATACATGTGTTTCGGCTAGTATTTATGTTTTCATAAATACTATAATTTTTTATTATTATTACTATTATTTGAGACTAGCTACACTCACCTAACCATGGTAATGAGGAGCCTTTCCTCCTGTGTAATATGTGTATTCTGTTTGAATGATGTTTGAAATTAGAATCAAACAGGATAATAATGGGCTCATATAAGTAAATATGCTCTTCAATTTTTAAAAGGGGGGAGCGAAAACTTCCTGTAGATTTTGTTGTTGACATCAGCAACAAAAATAATGTCACTTGATGCTTGTCCTTGTACTTGAAATCCATGAACAAAGCTATGCAACATAAAAAGAAATGCGATCCAGGACACATTAAATACAGTTAAAGTTTTTATGGTGTGTTGCCACTTGATTTCCAATGTAAAATCGGGATCCTGAAGCAGAACCAGTTGAGAACCACTGAGTTAATGCTACAGACTGGAGCAGTCTGGCCTCGCTGTAGCGCACCTACAGTATATGTTAATTTAGTTATTACTTTAAAGCTCACACAGTTGATGTTATTTTTCATTTAGTAGTTCATTTAACATGCTATGCTAACATGTAAACTAACATGCTTTAGTTATATAACATGTTATAGTTCATGCAATTTTTTTATCATGTTTATAATTCGGTTTATTATAATTCTGTTAGCTTTCTTATTTATTCTATTTATTTTCAAAAGGGAAACTTTTTTTTGCACATAATTCCATAAAAAAAAAATGTTTTTTCATTCCATTAAGGTCATTGTAACTGATAACAGTAACTGTGTAATACCATATACCGTGATATCGCAATATTTTCTGAGACGGTTATCGTACCTTGGAAACATCATACCGTTGCAACCCTAGACATGACATGTAATAAAATGATTTTTCATTTTTGGATTAACTACACAAAAAACAAATTTCTTAATTAGCATTTTTGTCTTGTTTTCCAATAAAAATATTGAAATATTCTTAAAACAAGATATATTTACTTGACAAGAGAATGGAAGTCTTATTTTCAGAGAAATCTGACAAAGTTAAGTAAACTTCATGCTTAAAACAAGAAAAAAAAAATCTGCCAATGGGTAAAGAAAAATAAACTTTTTTTCCCTTTAAAGTACGTTTATTTTATTTACCCCATTGGCAAATAGTTTTTTCTTCTATGAAGCATAAACCTCACTAAATTTAGCTTGATTTCACTGGAAAAAAGCACAAACTATCTTAGGCCATTTTGCTTGTCAAGTAAATTGATCTTGTTTTAAGAATGTTTAGATATTGTTTTTTTAAATGTTTTTTTGCAGTTATCTTTAATATGTGGTGAGAACTACGTAAAGTACTTTATATGTAAACCATACATACGGTTAACTTCCTGAAGAGTACAAACACCGTGGCTCTGTGAGGCTTTCAATACATTGCTTTGTTTGAGTATCCCAAGCAGCTCAAAATGGCAGCACTGGCTCTAACATTGGCGTGAGATTGGGGAAAAACTATATGTTTGTCTGACTAATAGAAGACAAGGGAGAGTGTTTGGGAAACCTCTTTGAAAAGTAATTGTTTTTGCTACTCCATTTGGTGACGCTAGTGACACCAAAATTATGGCAGACATTTTTCCTATCACTGGGAAACATTCAAGGTTTCTAGCACTCAGAAAAGTCATATATAGAAAGAATCAATGTTAACACTAATTAATGTAGAACAGATCCTTGTCATCTTCACATAATAAAATACAATTATATGGATATAAGTTTATTTCAGCACAAAAAATAAGACAAGCAAACAATAGAAAGTTATTTTAAGAGTCCATTAAACTTTAGTACCTGCCTGTAGCGTTAAAAGCACCACTTTGTCTTTACTTACAGTTAAAGCTTGTAGTGCTGCCAAATCATAAATGTACTTTTCAGTGCAATAACCACACTCTGATGAGACACTATAGTGCCAGAGAGACCAAAGTATGTGTATTTGTGTGTGTTTCTTCTTTCTGAGACTTAGTGAGAGGTGAGCAGTAGTCCCCAAACAGCTAAATAGAAGGTCCATTCCTAATTGAAAGCAATCCTCAGCTACCAGCCCTTAAGATGAATTTGTCTGCAATTACCCCTGCCCCGCATGCATCCGGAGCAATCCGAAATGCGAATTTTATCAAATTAGGATTCATCCTCCTCAGCCTCTGCCCTCGCTGCAGCCTTGGGGCATATTGATTAGACAGATCTGGGTTTCATATGGAGCGTCAGAGTGCTATAGATCCGGGCAGGGCTGCTGGGTAATGAAAGCGAGCGAGGACTTGTGTGTGAAGAGATTACTCACTCCTTAATGCAGCCCTAACACAGTTAGGAAAACTGCACACGCAAACGTAATCCCAACCACACCTCAGGATACGCGACTGAGATGAGAAAAACAGAGGTGAGAGTACATAACCCTACCTCCGAGCAGAAAAAAAATCGGTGATGTTTCTTTTTTATTTGCTTTGCTGGCTTTATGGGTTTATTTGTTCTATTTTACATTTGTTCAAGCATTCTGTTCTATCCAGTTTGAATTTTAGGCCCAAAAAAATAGTCTACGCACATTTGAACACGTCGCAAACTTCTACCTATGCACGCTCGATTTCATGCGTTCATCAAGAGAGTCACTTTATCTCAACAAGTCATGTGATAAATAATTCACTGGACAAACCATTGGGCCAATGTAATAGAATATCATCTCAAATAATGCTCTGGTCATTATAAAATGCTGGAATCAAAGCCTATCATTAAAAAGATTGCAGAATTTTCCCAGAAGTGACTATTTGTTCTCTTGAACACACAGGATGAAAACACTGCCTTATTCGCAATACAAATTGTTTTTGCGATATTCCGATTTTTCACATAAAACATGACTTACATTTCAATCATATGCCTTCTGAAAACTTGGAATATGATGCAGAATTCCCATGGACTTTTTTTTATTACTTTTTGGATCCTTTTTCAACTTTAATATGAGTCACTATCAACTGCCACTGTATTGAAAAGATGGACCAGGGCTGGGGCCTGGGTAGCTCAGCGAGTATTGATGCTGACTACCACCCCTGGAGTCACAAGTTCGAATCCAGGGTGTGCTGAGAAACTCCAGCCAGGTATCCTAAGCAACCAAATTGGTCCAGTTGCTAGGGAGAGTAGAGTCACATGGGGTAACCTCCACGTGGTCATAATTTGTGTGTGCATTGCAGAGGGTAGCACGAGCCTCCACATGCGGAGTCTCCGTGATGTCATGCACATCGAGCCACTTGATATGCACCGATTAACTCTCTCAGAATTGGAGGCAACTGAGACTTGTCCTCCGCCACCTTGAGTTAAGTAACCACACCACCACGAAGACCAACTATGTATTGGGAATTGGGCATGCCGAATTGGGAGAGAAGGGGATAAAATGAAAAAAGATGGACCAGGGCTACGTTTCCCAAAAGAATCGGAAGCTTAAGTTGATCATACAGACCACTGGTGCCAATGGTTTCTATGATCTACTTAGGCTAACGATGCTTTTCGGAAATGCAGCCCAGGGTATTCATTAAAATATCTCCTTTTGTGTTCTGCAGAATTAAAGTCTCATGTGTTTGGAACAGCATGTAGGTAAATTATGTAGTAATGGAGCAAATTATAAATTTTTATTATTAGGTGAACTATTCCATTTTATCAAATTAGCCAGCAACCCCTCAATTCTAGTAAAAACACACTGCAGATGTAGGTACATGGAAAGCTATCATCTTGTGTATGGAGGGGAAGGTTCAGCCCATTCCTACATTAAATGGTTGTGAGAGATCTCAGATTTTCTCTATTTTCTTTTATCCTTCATTCTTCCCTCCAGACAGAAATGGAGGTAACACTGACCAGTTGTCAATTCAACATTTTATTCACCTCTGACCCTTCTCTTGGCTCGATCAATACCTTCTTTTTTAACGTTTCCTTCTTTTTCCACTTTGTTTGGGGAGGGGAGAGAGAAAAAGTTGATGGATCACACGAAATAAGATTATATCGAGACACACGACTAACTTTTCTCAGAGAACACAAAACCACTCTCTCCATTTTCTCCCTTTCAGATGGTGCTGTTACAGAATTGTGAAAGCTGGGGAGGGATACATTTAGAACTTAATCCAGTTCTCAGTTTCAAGAATTTGCTAAAAGCCAGTCTGGGGATGCTCTTTAGTCATATCAAATGAATGGAAACAAAGGGTATAGACACGAGAGTGAGTGAATCACTGGAGTTATGAATCTGCAGTAGCATGCCAAAACAATATGCATTTAAGATGTATGGGATGAGAAAGGAAAATAATACAGTATATTGACAATAAAAAACATTATATTGTGTTGCCCTCATTGAATGCATTTACATGCACACAAATATGCTGATAACTGCCAAAAATAAGCTTATTTAAAATAACTATTTGACAATGCAAAAAAATAGCATTTACATGAGATTTGAAATCATCTGATTATTCTCCACTTTTGCCGTCAAAGTGTAAACAGACATGTGCACAACACATGCACACTGTTGGATAAGCCCGTAAAAACAGCATGAAGCAAGCAACTCCAAATCAGGGTAATGGGCAAAAATCTACCAGTGTTGATTGGTTTTTACTTAAACCAATTATAAACTTATCTTAAAAGCCATTTAAGGCATAATCTGTGTAGTGTAAATGCTTACTGACTGCACACAAAAACACATACAGCTACAATTCTGAAATAAATGGCTTGATTGCTAAATGGTCCTTTTTGATGAATCTATTAATACCTATTGGTGAATCAGGAGTAGGGATGTAACGGTATGAAATGTTCACGGTATGACATCACACAAAATACCTCAGTATCACTGTATTATGGTGCTTCTTTTATAAACCTTTCATTTTAGGTTTGGCACATGTCTGATAAGCACACAGAAATATTCTTTTAACTTTATTTTTTATTTCTTTAGAACACTTTCTTAATCTCATGACATAAACATAAAAATAAGACAAGTTTAAAAAAAGTAAATGTCAAATGGTTTTTAATATAATTGAAAAATGTAAAATATATGTCAAATTAGATTCATACTCTATATCAAGTCAGGGTAGGTTGTGATGTCTAGTAAGTAAGCCTATTTATGTTGTCTGTGCTGAGACGGGAGCACTGTTTTAAGCATAAACCTTGTTGAATTTTTATAAATTACCCTGAAAACACAACATTATATTATATTGTGTAAATAAAATCAAGTTAATATATCTTGAGAATTTTTTTTTTTTACAGTGTAATGAATGGATGTAATTTTGTAAAGTTGTAAAGTTTTATGTAAAGATGTAAAAGTTTATGAAATCAAATAGAGCCAAACAAGATACATCTGACCTGCTCCAAAAAAAATTAGACGTACGGAATTTAAATTTATTTAGATAATTTTTTAAAATCATGAAATTCCCAAAATAAATTTTATTTTGACAGTCTTTGCCATGACCACCAATCACTGTGCCTCAAGTTCGATCAGCGTCACTGAACAACACTCGCGGCCTGCGAGTGTACCATTATATGTACATTATTACAAGTAGCACAAAATGGAAAATATCAGAGATTTTAAAAGATTCAGTATACATTACTAACATTTTTAATCTTTGTGCTCAATCTGTGTACCCCATCTAATGCCCGTAGTTCATTATTTGACTAGAGCAATCAATTCGAGGTGTATATTGCCAAAATGTTAAAAATAATTGAACATTTGTGCATTAATTTGTACATGTGAGTTATATATTTTTTCTTAATATGTTATTGATGGCTTAGACTTTTCTCGTTCATTCAAAATGCATTTTGGGGTCAAAATGACCCAAACTGATGGATCAGGTCATATTTGTAGTAATATATTAATGTTGTTAGGCTGCATAATATAAGTAATATATAAAAATTTTACCACAGTAAATGTGACTTTCTGTGGGTTTTATTATTTTGCACATACACATTGCCTTAGTCTTTCAAAATGTTACAGATAAGCACTTAGATAGCAGAAGCACTAACGCAACGTAAGCTTATAAACCAATGTGGTACCCAAATAATGGGTAGTCTTGCAAATGTGTATTGCATCTGTTTATGTATTCTATGAAAGGGGATCTATATTTTTTAATTGATTACCAGACAGTTCACAGAGATTTTCGCTTACATTCATGTCCACAAATTCTGTGGGATGGTGCTCTCGGAGATGGTGCTTCATGTTTGAAGTGTTTCCCGACTGAGCCAACACTTTTCTCTGACACATTTTGCAAATAGGGTGTCGTCAACACTGATGTTGCCTCTTGTGTCTTTTAAATAACCAAAATACTCCCACAGAGCAGACTTTAGCTGCTTAGGTGGGGGGAAAAGAGGCTCCTCCGAGGCCAACATTTTGTTCTACACAGAGCTCATGTCATGTTGTTGTGAGCTGACAAGCAACACTGATATTTGCTTCAGAAAATGTACAAGTTTACAAGTTCACACAGTAAAAAGGTATCAGAACAGAGTCCATCAAGAGTTAAATCCTGTGGATAACTTGAGACTGAGAAATGAGTGCAAAGAAATCAAGACAGACAGAACTAAACAAATCCTCTGGCTTCTTTGAACGCAACACAAAGCATGAAAAAAGATTTCGCGTCCTAACACAAAGACAGAGAGTAAAAGTGGATGAGGATTTGTGAATTCCATCCCTGCCCCCCTCTCGTCCCTTCACAACCCTTCCAAAACAAAGACGTGCCACTCAAAAATTCATCTGACAAGTACAACCATGCCCTCATTAAAAAAAAGAAGACAGCTAAACAAAAAGTCCTTTTTCACGAAGGCAGCTGTTTTCGTGCATATTTCATTGTGAATTGTCTCCAAATCTACAGAGTTGACGCGATTTAACGGAAAATATTACAAGTGTAAATTTACCTGAACGTTGCAGCCCTCCAGAGACAAAGTGATTTCCCCTCAATTAACAACATTCTCTCCACAGCTGTATAAGGTAGTGACCTAAAACCACACAGAAAAGCAAGTGCTCCTGTGCGCTGTAATTTGCAACGTAACCAAAACCTTGTTTGTCTTCAAATCGAATGAGCATTTACGAGATATTTGCCCAATGCCAGCACTGTGACAAGAAAAACAAACACGGCTTTCTGTCTCTGGGTTTATCTCGATCAGCTTACTAGTTCAATAGAATGGGCTGATCCATAGTTATCTTATTATTAAATGTTCTTATATTCTGTTACCGAAAATGACATCAGGGGCCGGTTGCATTAAACTGTTTTAGACTAGTCTTACTAGTTAGTCGTCTAAAATGTTGGTCTTAATTTTTTCAGTCAGTTGCATAAAAACTTAGATCAGTCTAATTAAAGACCAAAATGTAAGACAGCACACCTCAGGCTAACTTTTGTTTACATTCCATTTTGCCATTGAAAATAACTGTCAACTGAGCCAGTGGGGGCTGAAAGGGGCTTGAGTTGAAACTTGGTTGAAGACTATGACTTCAAAAATGGTAACAAAATGTTGTGTTTTTAATTATTGGATTAAATCACTAAATGTGTTCATTAAAATACATTTTGAAGCATTGTAGTCCTCTAATAAGCAAATATTCTCAACGAATAAAAAATTTATTGAGCGTCCACTGTCGGCCATTTTTTTTAAGCTGTTCAGTGTCTTATGTTTCCCACAATGCAATGCAAATTAGACTGTCTTACTAAAGACAACTGTGAGCTTGTTTTATGCAACAGGCTTTCTATGGTGTCTTTAGTAACTATTTCTAACTAATTGTTAGATGCAGTCTTAAGTTAATGGCTATGTTTATGCAATCGGCCCCTGATCTTTCTCAGTATATCAAGTCATCAGAGGATGTGCGGCAGTACCGCTGCTCCCTGTACACATATTATGCAGTCTGCGTAGGGCACCGACTCCCTAGAGGCACCATCTTATTCTAGGAGGGCACCATAAACTCCACCCAGCTGCCCTTTCTAGCACATTATATGTTATTCAACGATACAAGGTAAATTCTGCTAAAGTTTTAGATTTTCAATTAAAAATGTAAATTATTAATGAACATTTAAATCTCATGAAAACTGTGACTGTGCCGACATTTTTGCAAAATGACATTAGCTGGTTCATTACACGTATCGCAGCATTTCTGAGGTAAAATGTCTACTATATGGTGCTAAAACATGTTAAATGTTCTCCCAAATAGATGAGTTTTTTACAGTTAATGCTCTAGTTTTAAATCAGTAAAACCTACCTTCCTAATCTAAACCTATCTGATAGTGTCATAAAAGAAAATGGGAGATATAAAACCCTATTTGTGAAGCACCCCATCATTTTGTGGTGCTTCTGTGACACTTCTGTCTTACATGTCATCTCGCACGCTCTTCTTGACTCGTAACCTGCTCTTTCACGTTGCTACTGAGCAACTTGATCACACTTGAATAAGCATGAAAATGTAGTTGGTTACAGTATATAATGCAAATGTTACAATGTATCACCTTACAAGTCATGCACTATAGTAAGTGTTCATATGTCAGAAGATTGCATTGAGTGTGGAACAGAGCAAAAATTATGTGTTTATCAATTTATAATCTGCCATTTTCCTTGTGATTTGTGTGAATGTAAATAAAATAAAGTAGCATTTCCATCCCAATGTGTACAAAATCGTTACTTCCGCAGAAATTTTAGCCACTGTGACTTTTTAATTAATAAAATACTCTTGTTTAGAGCACACAGACACAACACTGTAAAGAACTTTGTCTTATGTATTGGCGCGATAGCACGTCACACAGTTCTGGAAGCACTGTGTGTGTGTGTGTACCTCCTTTCTTATGTCTTTGCCGTGCGGATCTACAATATATTTTTCAAAAGTGTCAAAAAACCGCTCTTCAGCACAGTTCAAGTTCGTATTCGAACTCTATGCAGTCTTTGGATTTTCTCAACACCGCTATTTCAGAATGACCAGAGCAACATTTCAGATGTGATGGATGATTGGTTCGCTGGTTAGTCCAGTTATGAACGAGTTATTCAAGTCACATTACTTTTTTATGCACATTTCATCTAATCGAATAAACAATGTACACACCTCAAGTGAGTGTATTTTGGAGATTTTATTCACATCTTGGTGTTTACATCCAAGAGTTCCTATGCAATATGACAAAATGTGCATTAAAAATACATGGATGGAAACTAGGGTGACCATGCATCAAATTTTTCCCAGGCATGTCTTCGGACCTTAAAAAGTGTTTTTAAATTCGGCTTTAGTTGGATTATGACGTGCATCTAGTCAAATACTTCATTGTGTGTGTGCATATTTGCATTGCTTTAACCACTCTTTGTAAGTCCCGCCTTCTCGCACACCAATTGGTCAATTATAAGAGGCTTGCAGCAACTATTGGCCAAATTCCTGCCTGCCAATCTCTCCGCTGTTGTGTTCGGCATACCAAAAATTCCCATGCTTTCGTCCAGGTCGAGATCCATGGGAAGCAGAATGTATGACATGTAAAGATGGCACTTATGTGTCTAATAAAGTTGTTAATAAAGGTGCAAGTGATTTAGAAGCACACATTAGCTCTGCGAAGCATAAAGGGTCAGAAAAAGGTGGAAGTTCATCAGGTAAATTAACAGACTGCTTTTTGCGACCAGGTAAAATTGTTATCACATTGCTTCATTTTCCATGGCCATTCAAAATAATCAGTCACCCTATTGGAAACCCAGATTATGAGGCTGTAATGGGGTAAGGGATGGGCAAGGAGGCGGCTGTAACCAGCTGAACTGTTAACGTAAAGTTTAATGATATAAATGAACTTAAAACAACATAAAACATAAAGACACCCAACGCGGCCGGTCTCTCTAGCACTGAAATGACAAATAGCTGTTAGAGACAATCATTGCCAGGTGATGATCCTTACCGTTCTCTTCTCCTGATCTCGCTCTCCATTCACAAACCAGTGCCTAACCATGCCCCCACCACCACAGAGGCCATGTTGTTTATATCACTATACCTTGTCTTACATTGCCCTGGTATTATTTCAAATTAGTTATGATGTATTTACTATATTTGGCTTTAAAATAAGCAGTGCTTATGATCTCGTAATTGTGTTGCAGGCCACTGAGTCACACATGTCCATATGTTTAGTGGCTCAAGGCCCTTGAAAGCCTCTGAATTCATGTTGATGATATACTGATTTACACCATAGAGAACTCAGCAGTGGAAGACAGCCTTGATTTCTCTCTTTCTCTGCTGCATTTGCTTTAGCGGCAGGCGGTCACAAACACAGGACACGTGTATCTGTAGTACAACTGGATTTACTGGGCTTGAATCCATCAGGATCTTTGAGTGCCAATGGATGAAAGAGAAAGGTGATTTTGTGGTTTTGTTACTCTCTCTCAAATACAATGCTCAGCTGTCTTAGAGTTAACACTTTACCCAAACAAAAGCGAACCCTCCTGGAGAGACACGTTTTCACATCATGCTTTAAAAGCACTGGTGACTGTGATGTTAAAGGTGGACGTATATATTTATTAACACCATCTAGCAATTTAAGGTGCTTCCACACTAGAGTGTGGTGCAGACTCAAATTTGTTTTGTTTGGTTGGTGTGAAAGCTGTGGTCTGCTCCCTAGTCTGCCTGAAACGGTGGTCTATGCACAGTGCTTGCTTGGTGCAAAAATGACACTGAAAGTGACGTTGGTCCCCTAGATATTTAAAATGTGGGGTTGAAAACTTTGCAGATAAAAACAGTCTGAACTAACTTGCAGAAATGAACCGATATCGATGATGTATAATTTGCTTACTATAGCACAGTCTAATGCATTAATTGTTACTGCTTGTCTGTTAAAATTGGCAGTAGACAGGCACATGTGCTATTCTGAAAAAAGCCTAAGTAACGTCAAAGCCACACGCAATTATGGAACAGGCGATAATGCACCATGCGTAGCGCTCATCAGATCTGTCTGTTTATCATCCTCCATAATGCACTGGACTCTATTAAAGAGGTGCTTCCTCTCACACAACATCTCCTTTCCCTAATTAGATCAATGATTGGACTTAATTACTCAAACAGACTGTGGCCTCTGCACTAAAGTGATCAAAGTGGGAATGAGACCTGTGTCGAGAAACTGTATCTCAGGCCTGTCATCATCTCAACAGGGGCCAGTATTAGCATAACACGCATTAGGAATTTGACAAATAAAGAGCAGTTTGGGGAAAACATACCATGGAAATAATTACAAATCAAACGGTGTAGACACAGTCGAGTGATGCTGACTCTTTCAAAGTCTATGATTAGTTTCAGATGAATCCCAATGAGGTGTTATGTCATCGCACAAAAGAAAAAACCACGTTTGGGATTGGAGTAGCTACACATGCTAATAGGATAAAGGTGCTGCAAGCATTTTTTATGGCATCGCAAGCAGAATATGTTCCTATTTCCTGACAAATATCACGGAATTAGCATTCTGACATATTCTACCTGTCACTGTGACAGTCCTAGACAGTAGGTCATTCAAGTTAAATGGCATATTCACCTTCGTAAGCAGAAGTTGTTAGTTTGTCCTGAAGTTGTTAGTTTGCCATAAACTAAACATTTTTGTAAGGGATTGCTTACACCACCTTTAAGGTACTTACGAACCAGAGATAGCTCTATGGTGAATGGTGAAATTGTTAGAAATCGTTTGCTCATAAGATGCTTCATACAAAAACACAACTTTAACTTGCATAGAGAAAAAGTAAATTAACCATGTTAAGATTTTTCCAAAATGTAACCCCTAACCGAAACCTAACCTAACCAAAAGTGTAATCCCCCCACCCAACAAAACTCCTAAACATTGGAGTGGGACAGATTATTATAGGTTATTCACATACATCATTCATTGCAAATGTTCCACTGATTATTTTCACATGTAAATGAGCTTAAAGCAAATTGTCCATTTTTTCCAAAAGGTATGTTGCAGGATCACCATTACTGGTGAAAAGTGGCAAACATTTGAGGTGAATGACAAGCTTGTTTGCATGTGAAAATATTGAGTGGCACATTTGTGGCAAGTTTTTGCAACAAATTTGCCATGAACTCTCGATTTTTGTAAGGGTTGTATTGCATATAATATAGAATGAGTAACCAAATTTGCTCACAGATGATTCCATTCTTGCAATAAATAATGTGACAGAAGGTTAGCTAAAATGTTATGCCTGTATTGATTTCTTGACTACAAGGTCTCTGCACCTTGTAGTGTACTTTGTAATGGGCTAAAGCACTAAACTGTTAATCAGAAGGTCGCTGGTTCGATCCCCACAGCCACCACCATTGTGTCCTTGAGAAAGGCACTTAACTCCAGGTTGCTCTGGGAGGATTGTCCCTGTAATAAGTGCACTGTAAGTCGTTTTGGATAAAAAGCGTCTGCCAAATGCATAAATGTAAATGTATGAGCCAAGTCTTATAATACCTTACCATTTTGCCATCTTGTAAAAATGATTATGAGTTGTCATGAGACTATGTTGGTGAGCTCCATTTTGAGGGCGAGATAAGAGTAGTGTCAGTTTGAAATCAAGTGCGAATACAGCAAAAGTAGAAATGTTCTCTACTTTCAGTCCAGTGTGACTGAGCATAACTTTTCGAAATCCTTTGCGTTTCTCCTCTAGTTCCTCCGATACACCGTGCCTATTGAAATCAATGGATTTGTTGACACTAACGGGTTCTCTGACATGATGTAAACTCTAGTGTGTAGGCTCCTTTAATGGATGAGAAAAGACATGTTCATCCTGGATTAAGTTTATACCTCAGCATGATGTAAATTGTTGCTTTGTATCTCTGAATGACTGGTTTGTGCATCTTTTATGCAACGAGAGCTGTTACTAGCTAGATCGTTCTCCAGAGAGAAATGTCACTTTGATTGCAGAAATACAGCTTATCTTTCTTTCTCTGTCTCTCTCTCTCTCTCTCTCTCTGACTCCAGTCACCTTGGTTATGTTGGCCACTGTGAGGTGTTAGCGCTTGGCTGTTTGAAGTGCAGAGGTGGACAAGTTAAAAGAAGCTTGTCTGGTGGAGAGTTGTGCAGTATTAATTAGAGATGGCGTGCATTTATACTTCTGTACTGTACAGTTTGTGTGTGTGTGTGTGTGTGTGTGTGTGTGTCTCCAAGCAAGAGAGAGTGCTGGCTATAAACCCAGTGGGAATCGAACCCCATGAGCAAAAGCTGTCAAGAGTGACTGGAGTTCCACATGCTGTCAAAAAACATTTCACAGCTGCCCACCACTCAACACACAAACAAAAATACACACACAAAAGTTGCATATTTCCTCACAGAATTCTGACACAATCTCATGAAAGACAGATTTCAGACCTCTCACACACAGCTCACACAAATGTGGTAATCTTTTTGTCATTCACACTCTGATATACCTTTTGCTACACAAACACACACACATACACAAGCTACCATATATAAATGGGCACATTTCATAGACTTTTATTGTTTTTATGTAAAGCTAATAATAATGATAATATATATATATATATATATATATATATATATATATATATATATATATATATATATATATATATATATATATTCTTTATTTATTAATAGATTTTCAATAGAGCATGTCCCTAAAGGGGACAAAGGGGGCAGGTGTTATATATATAATTAAGCACATTCCATAATCAATAGACTAGATCAAGGAACTGAGCAAAGATTGTAATGGGCTGCTTGCTTGAAAAAGTTAGGCAACGGAATTAAAAATGTATTTCACACTGTTCTATGATTTTTTTCTAGCAGAAGCAGCCTTTGTGTCAGACTCTGAGTTTAAAGAAAACAAGTCACTGAACCCAAATTCTCCACAAACAATGTGTCAATGACTAGCATGAATGCAAGCACTAACTGCATTACAGCAACTACCAAAAAATGCTCATTAGAGGAGTGCAGTCTTTTATATGAGAGTAAAATCCTTGAAGTCGCTCGCTTTATAAACTCACATCAGCTAACCTCGTTTGACCTCTCTTAAATTGCATTCTGTTTTAGATCTCTATTGTTTGTTATTGTGGCATTGTCCTGAGATTTTTCTTTATTTTGCGATAAATAAAAGATAATGAAACCCCCTTGAGCAAAGAGGGAAAATTTAATTCCAACAATACTTCAGATTTAACCGAGTTAGAGAGGAAAAGAAAACATCGGCAAAAACAATGCAGGTTGGGGAGAGAAAACTCCAATAACTATCGAGAAAACTAGTCCCTGTGGCAAAATGTTTTTTTTCTTGAACAACAAATGGGGGCGGATTACATCCTTGTGACTTCATATGCCACAATTGTTGGTTGTAAATAACATATATTCTAGTTTTAAAGAATTTAAATTTTTAATTTATGCTATTTATTGTCAAATAAATAATATGCAATTCATTCTCTTCTTAGAACAACAGACACATAATTATCTCTGACGTTTAAACTGCCCAGTACACATTATAGTTTCATATGTAAATATTCTTCATTTTGAGGAGAGAAAAAAGTACTTTTTATAGCTTTAACTTTATGGACTGAGACAGCCCGCGGACGGGCCCTTAAATGTACAAAATAAAAGTATGCGATAAACAAAACTGCTGTGTGTACATTGGTACACATGCCACATATCTTTGGAAAGCTACATTTCTTGATTTTCTATTGATATAAACCATTTTAAGATACAATCACAACAGCAGGTACAATCTATATCTTTGTCAGACCACCAACATATAAACAACCAATAACAAAATTTAGGCAACTCACCTATGAAGCCTCATAGTATTCCACTGATCCATAACTTCCCGACAAAAACGGTGTTGTTTCATTGTCAAATGTCCAAACGATCAAATCAAGTAAAATGTTTAGTCCAAATCACATTATTAAATATCAATAAATATCCACAGACTCTTGTTGCATCATTTCAAAGCACCTGGCAGCTGTACCTAATCTTTCACATGTTATCAGTAATAACTTCAGTTCAGATGTAAACATTTCCTATATCCGGTATCAAAATGGAAGCACGCACTCTGACCTTTCGATTGACACCTCATTTGATCCAATAGGAGCTTCCATGTCCTGTCCAAAGCCTTCAATACCCAACCACAGTCTGTGTCGAATGTAAGGGCATACCCACTTTCCTTTGTTTACTGATCAAACCAATTACATCGAAGAGTGGAAATGACTGACGCATCGTATAGCCAATGAAATTCTGAAAACAGTGATATGCGGCTTTAGTGGGACGATTAGAGCACGGTTCTGTAATGTGTGTGCGCAAAATTGCCTTGCCATTACACAGTGTTTTGTGCGTCGTGCGTAAAAGTATTGGAGAGCTGTTTTGGAACTGTTTACACATTTGGCGATTTAAATATGGTGAAACGGACGCGAAAAACAGGATTTTCACCCCAGGATGTGATATAAGAAGGTTAAATTCGGAGATGTTTGGAGATGAAATTTCTGAAAACAATACGGATGATTCGGAGGCAGAGGAAATGTTTATGGAGAGATGAGACATTGCTCTGGACAAGTAAGTGTTTTCTTGTGTTTTATAACATATATTACTGTATATTCACATGCATAAATAAGCTATATATATATATATATATATATATATATATAAATGGATGCGAAATATATATATAAATAAATCAATAAATATAAGTTGAAAATAAGAATATATGTTGTGTTTGAGAGTCTATTTGTTACAATGCTGAATTCATGGGGGGAGGTGTAGGCCCATCTATTTGTTACAATGCTGAATTCATGCGGGGAGGTGTAGGCCCATCTATTTGTTACAATGCTGAATTCATGGGGGGAGGTGTAGGCCCATCTATTTGTTCCATAGTACATTGGCAAAGTATACAGTATTTACAGTAAATATACATACAATAATACATATTTACACAGTCGAAAATAAAAACTATACATATATATATATATATATATATATATATATATATATATATATATATAGAATACAGAAAAGATGGAAAAGTTGTGTCTAGCTTTGTAAATTACATTTATTTATTCTCACTGAATCAGATAGCGATTGGGAGCCGGATGCGGGCCACATAAAGTGGAGCAGCAGGACAGCACGTCATCAAGAGAGGAGGGCTTTCAGAGAGACCCTTGCTGAGGAGCTGGCAGAGTTGGGGTCTCACTCCACAGCCAGACCCAGTATCTCCTGCTCCACTGAAGAGCACATCACAGGCCGTTGCACATCACCAAATCTTGCACCGCTGGTCGTCTGAAGTGCAGGCAGTGTCATGCAAAGACACCAGTGAAGTACTCTTCCTGTGATGTGCCTCTGTGCTTTGTACCCAAATGTGACTGCTACAATGACTGGCATGTTGCTAGAAACATGTACAATTTTATAATCGTTTGTAAATACTTTGTGTAAAAATTCATGTAAATAGTTTGTTGTGTATTTTTATATAAACAAACTGTCCACCATAGCACTAGTTTTGACTCTTTTATATGCACAACATTTAGTTTCAAGAAGGAAAAGGCACTCTAATGTGTTTATGCATCAGTTACTCTGTGTCAACAAAACTAATAGTGGATCTGGATATGGAATATGATAGCTCTAAGTGTCATCTTTCATTAGAGCCCAAAATTATGACTGTACGTTGAAGCGTTCAAAAGTAGTAGCCTTTTTGTCCTAGGTTACCAAAGGGTCCTTTTGGAGTATCCAAAAGGCACTTTTGTAAAACGCCTGGGTGTACCCTTAGAAAAACATGTGTAAAATATTCATTTTTTATGGTATTGTTATAACATTTGAACTTGGACTAGGTAAGGCTTCATGCTGTGATCCCATTGTGTTCTCAAGCTAATAGCTACAAGTTATAGTCATCTGCAGGCATCTGTATGCAAAAAAAAGTTCAGGCGGAAAAACAAACTTCTATTTCATTGTGTTCAAACTTCTATTACTCAAAATCAGTAGCACTTAAAACCATACATGTACTCCAAACGGTTCCAGAACAGCTTTAAATTTACTTTGGGTATGCCTTGATTAGGCATTTTAGGCTAATTTTACAGGATTGGGAAGAGGTTAATAACCATTTCGGCCAAATGTGACCAGTGGCTATGTCTGATCCTGGCTAATTTACCATTCAGAAAAAGATAATGTTTCATTTGAGGACAAAGATCATTTTAGAGGATAAAGGCAGAACAGATGAGGAGGAGACGATGGGCAATAATTAGACAATGATTGCAACTCTGCAGTCCATTAACACTCTCTTGTTACCATCAGCTCTTCGCATCTCTGCTCGAATTAGATCTAGAATCCTTCAGAATGGCTGCTCTAGTTCATTGAAAGCTTTTAAAATAAGAAAAGAAAATTAAGAGCAAGTTTTAGAATGTCTGCTGCAATTAAATTCAAGATGACATGCTTTTTAATGAGAAGATGTTTTGCCATTCAACCAAGGGGCAACTTTATTAGTTATTTCGATATTGGTGATTCCCAGATATACTGCAATGACTTGGGAAGTTCTAATGTGTAATGAACGTTCCAATGCAGTGGTTCTCAACAAGGTTTACACATAATTTTTCATTGTACATCAAGTGGTGACCCAACATAGTAACATTGGACATACAGCCTTAAATATCAACAGCAATATGGGAAGTGTGTTTTTCTCCCTTTTTGACAGTTGATACGCCTATTTATTTTGCTGTTCTGGCTATGCACGGTTATATCGTTAGTCACATTTTATTATTTGCATTTAGCATTGTTTTTTGTTCCTGCTGTCTGTATAAGAACAACCCTGTTGAGAACCTCTAATGTACGGCCCCTGCTAACATCAATAAGCCATGCATGGTTTCTGTCTACTGCCAAGGAGTTTATGCAATTACACTGATTCAAAATTAATTACTGTAATTACACAGTTGATGAATGATTGATCATTTGTTACTCACCAATCACCAATATTGGCTAAAGAGCTTAGCATTTTGCTATAGCATTCTAATTAAACATGTGTTGGAGCTGTTATGAACGCAAAAGCCATCAGTTACAGTTTATGCTGCAGAAAAAGCTAAATAATACAAACTAATCACTATCTTTCACCTAGATGGAGGGAGGCAGGACTCCACTCTCCTCTCCACTGATCTCTAGCCCATTTAATTAATAGATAAAGGTGTTTTTACATTCTACAGTCATTTGGTTAACCCCTTCGTTAGGAGTTATTGTACCATGCAGAGAATTAAAGTCATTGACTATGCACTGTGGCTCTGTGATTGTTTATTACCTGGCTATGAAGAAAAAAACACATTAATAATGCAGATTCTTAGAAATGATATTTGTCCTGTGTGTTCAGCTATATAATTAATAATTATTTAATTTTAGAAATATGTCCAGTTGTGAATAAATAGACAACACATTTAGTAAACAAATCAACATTTAGTTTTAATACAACAATATTTAACAATATAATAATGATATTTGATTCACAATATATCTGTAAAATTTTTTAAATATATAATATTATTATAAAATAGATATTTATTCAAATGTATTAATTTATCCTTATTTTATTCATTAAATGTAATCTATAATATTCATCCAATTTAGACATTTACGAATCATTAATAGATTATTTATTGCTCTGTCAACAGATTATTAATGGGTGTTGTTGAAGTTGGCCTCATCTGGCTGTCTCTTAGCAGTTGAGTTTGGTGTTTGGCTACAGTAAAATTGGGTTTATTTGTGACTACTTTACAGCTTTAAAAGAATAGTTTACCCAAAGATTTAAAACTCTGCCAAGGGTGTACTCATCTTTGTGTCATTTTAAACCTGTATGACTTTCTTTCTTATGCAGAACACAAAAGATCTTTCAATACAATAGCACTTGATAGAGCCTCACTTTAAAGATTAAAAAAGGACGCATGAGTATCAAAAAAGTACTTTTACATTGAATAAATTAGTTTAAGAGTGAACTGGGAAATATTAAGTACATTTTACATTCAAACATGTAAAAATGAACGCTTTAACTTATAAGTAAATATTATTTATGATTGTTAGTTATCTTTACAAGGTGTCATCATGTATCAATCCTAAAATACAAAACCTTGTCATATTTATTTGCTAATTTGAGTCAATTTCACTGGTAAATAAAAATAAGTATATTTTACTTACATTTTCTAATCTGGTGTTCCCAGCATGCACTGGGCTTGAATAATTAATGAGCTTGCGTGATTTAACCGACTGCAAGTTTATTTTCACCATTTTCATTGTAATTTTGTTGGTAAGTTTGGTAACTTCTCATTTTGAGCTTCTCATTCTCATTTTGAAGTTAATTTCTGCTCAAAATGACCTGCGCACCAAGTGTTGAGGTCTGTGCACGCAACTCTGGCTCATATTTCTATCACCAGTAATGCAAGATGATGTGGTCTCATAGACTACTTAGAAAGCAATACGATTGCCTATGGAAGGCTTCCATATGTCATGTGGTCCATCATTAAACATGTGTTTGCAAGGAAATTTCAAATGGTGACATTTTACTAAGTTTATTAGTAATCAATAAATAAATTAATAAGTACCATTTATTACATATTTGTAAGAAAAAGTTACTGCATTTACTAAAATGTTTAAGTTACATTTACTCACTCACTCTAATCAATATTATGTCATGAAGTTAAGTCGATTTTACTTAATTTTATACCATTAAGATTTACTTTGAAAATAAATGACTATTAACATTTACTTAATTTTAACTAAACTAAAGTTTTTGCACAGACTTTTTCTGTGTCCACGAGACTCATGCGTCATATTCCAAGTCTTCCGAAGACATACGAAGAGTTCTGGTGAGAAACAACCTGAAATTGAAGTCATTTTGCAGTGATGACTGTTGCATGTTCATGAACGCTTTGAGAGACGCTCGTTCACAGTGACATGTGTGATCGAGAGAACCTGCATTGGTTTTAGCTCCTCTAAACAATGCATGTTCTCGGTAAAATGTATGGACATCAAGATTTTCACTACTTTAAAAAAATAAAAAGTGAAATAAAAAATGGATTTTAGGGTTGTTGCTTTAGTATGTTTTCAGCAGAAAAGACTACTCTACTTTAAGGTCTGAATGGAACATCTAAATGAATACGTGAACTGATCTGCCACACCCGCTCAAATAAAAATCCATTCACAAAGTCAGGACAGAAAATCTGCTGTAATTTCCAGACTCTGTCCAGTTTCTTTCTCATTCTCATTATCCCAACACCACAGTGGCTGCTGCCACCTGTTCCACCTCAGGCTAAAGGTCTGTCTCCCCTCAGCTTGGCACTTAGACGCCATAACTAAATCATTTATTTAGCGCCAACCTTCAGAAACATTTCTCCCTCTTGCACCAGGAGAGATGAGTGAAGCTGACCTGCACAGGCAGACCCTGAGTCATGGTGTTAATTATAGCCGCGCTCCAAAACAAAGCAAAATCATTACCCGTTCAGAAACCTTCAGGGCATAACAGTGGCCAAGTTTCAACCTCAGCTCACCTTGTAAAGTACACGTGACTAGATTATTTTTCAGAATACAAAAACAACTGCTTAACATACCATGTACGCCATTCGGTATTGAATTGAGAATGCCTCGATGCTTGAATTACTTTAAACTTATATCTGATGTAACCTTTTCTGTTAACACTTTTTCTGCTATCCCAGCTTATAATGCAAAGACAACCGTAATTAAGCCATTCATAGGTTAGTTTTCTTGAAAACGGTAAGCACTGTGCTGTGAAAATGGCTCTGTTTATTTTTTATAAAAAATTATTCCACAACATGCTCTAATTTAAATCAATACTGTATATAACTGCATATAATCAATGTATTAAATTTTTTTATGTCATTATTTATGTGTATAAGTTATCTGAAAACAATATGGTGGACATTTTGTGGCACTGCATGGTAAAATTATAATCGGTATTTCACATACCAGAGAATAAATAAACATAATAATTTTTTTTGTCACAAAACTTGTTCCTCTGTTATTTGTCTGTCCTGTCATTCTATTTCAAATTCCAATTCAATATCCTGTGTATGTGGCCAATTCAATTTAAATTCCGACTCATAGATTGATATGATAGGGAGCCAATTCTGAATATTGCCCAACACGGTTACATCATTTATGGAAAATCTGAATGACAATTCTCCAAAGCCCATCTTACACTGTATCTTTAACATGTCGGCAATCAAATTGTGTTAGTGAACATGACTAATGTCTTGAAGAAGCCTTACGGAAACACACCAGATTCAAACCAGACTCAAAAACTGATGAAAGATTTAAAGATGAGAAATATAACTCAAAGTTATGCCTTCACTCTTAGATGCACAAATGGTATTAGAACTGGCAGAAACACAGGCAATATAAGTTTTACAATGTGGAACCCAATTAAAATCTTAAAAACAAAAATCTTTCATTGGTTTCAATCCAAGAGGATTGCTGGTATCGTGAGGAGAGTGTATATCAAGAGCCAAGAACTGTTTTAACGCAGAAGTGTGAATGCACTAATCTATTTTAATGTAATCAAAAATAAGAAAAACACTACCCTGTATTTTGTTACTGTGGCTAAAGATTTATGGGTATGTATTCAAAATAGACTACAATTTAATTATGAACCTAAATTTCAGTCTTTCAGTCGAGTATGCTAACATTAACTTGATTTCAACTGTTGCAGTATATCTTCGGCATAATCATTTTTTTTTTCCTTTTAGGTTTCTGTGACATTTATAAAGGGCGTTAGTAAATTTTGTTGGCCCTTCTCTTCCAAAATGTGTGCAGAGCAGGAGGAAGTTTCATAAAGTAATTAAGAAGCTTTCTGCGACTAAAGCTTGGATAATGCTTGATGTATCAGCACAAGTACAAGGATGAACTGCATTTTTTTGTCACCATGATAAATTAAGGTTTCAAATATTTTGCCAGTTTGACTGATGATATTCAATGATAAATAGTTTACAGATAGAATAATGCTGCACTAGACTCAGGGTTTAAGATAATGAAAGTTCACAGTAAAGTTGCAACCGATACCTGGAACGGAATCAGCTCCGATACTGACGTTTTTAACCAGATCGGGTATTGGTCTGACTCATTGGCGTATATTTAGGTAGGGTTGGTAGGGAAATGTCCCTACCAACTTTTAGAAAATAAGAAATGTCCCGACCAACATATGGGCAATTCTACCACGTATACAATACTTTAACTTTATTTTCATTTGAATGACTATCAAAGTTTCTAGTGTAATTATTCATGTGTAAATTATTGCCCTACCTTTTCTGAAGCTACGCATAAAAGGTGTTGTCACGTGACATCTGTACATTTTCTCAGGGCTGTTCATGTTGCTCCAATCACAGTCTTTTATAGGGATGTACAGATACCATTTTTTCTCTTCCTATCCCATTCCGATATCGGAAATCTCAGTATCGGCCGATACCGATCCCGATCTGATACCAGTGTTGTTTTTTTGCATAATTAGTTTAGAATATATTTACATTATTGTGTGGAACTAATTGGGAGTACTCTTTAATATGTAAAGAAACACAAACCTCTAACTACACATTATTTCAATATAAATATATAGCTTATTAAGAAACACTTTATTATTAATTAGTATACTGGATAATGCAGCAGAAAAATTTCCAGTATTTCCAGTAGAATTCATCAGTAGAAAAGAAGCCATTTTTGTATTTTCTTTTGTATCTCGACTTTAAAGGATTCAGATCTCTTTTTTGTTCATATCAGCTCACTTTTCATTCACACAGTTATTTTTTGGAATCCATTCAACATAAGTATTACTAATATTATAATTTGTAAACAAATAATGATATATTATAATAGTAATATATAATAATATATCTCAATCGTGCACACTTACGCTTTTATTTTGACATTCTGAACTCTCCAGGAAGTCCTGTATGTGTCTGTTTGTAGGCAAGTTCACAGTAGTTTAATTCGCTTCTTATTCAAATTCTGGTCAAATGCACCTCCAGTGCCGTTCTAAATGCCTATTATAAGTGAACCGAAATATTGTGCATCTACATCTGAGATGTTGTTCGAGTAGCGCTCAAATATTGTGCACCATGTGAAGGCTAAAAATAGTTGCGAGTGTGTGTGTCAACAGAGCAGTGCTATTCACTGACGTGCTGGAGCTGCGCGTGCATTTAATATATTTACTTATTAAACACAGCCTTTTGTGATCCACAGAGCTATCGCACATCTTCAAGTGGCTTTGAATAAAATGCACGAGTCATATGAATTACTTTTATTGTGTTTTTATGGTTCTTTTATGCAATTTTTTGAGCTTGACAGTAACGATCATGACTAACACACATTATCGGATTTGGATCGGGCTCTTCAGACTGATACCCGATCAATCTAAAAGATTCAGTATCGGAACCGATACCGATCCAGGTATCAGATCAGTGCATCCCTAGTCTTTTGTGATTGTTGCATAAATATATATATAAAAAACAAGCGTACTCTTTGTGAACAAATATTTCTAGTCAAAGTCAAAAAAAAAAATCCTGGGCTTGCATACGGCCCAATTAATAGAGGATAAGTGCCTTATTGAGGAAAAACACGTTTGAATATTACGGACTGTTAGGTAAGGATGTGGCTATTTTTTGTAAAAAAAAAAAAGAACATTTTGAAAATCCTCCTCCTTGCAATAAGTCCATATCAACTTTAAAACCAGACCTATGCCCTTGGTCAGATGAACCCGGTCCAAATCTGAAACTGTGTGCTAGTCATTGTCGTTACGGTCAAGCTCCAAAAATGACATAAAAGAACAATAAAATGACCATTAAATTAGTCCATCTGACTACATTTATTATATCAAAGACTATGAAGAAAAATGATAGCTTTGTGAATCACAAAACTACTGTAAACTAGCCTATTTTCAACTTAAGACTTTCACTGGAATTACTGTTAATTTTGCTGCTGCATTATCAAGTAGACTAATTAACAATAACGTTTTTCTTAATAGGCAACACATACAGTATATATTGAAATAATGTGTAGTTAGAGGTTTGTGTTTCTTTTCATATAAAAGAGAACTCCCAATCAGTTCCACACAGTGAGGTATAGATATTAAACTGATTAAGAAAAAAAACAAAAGACAAACAACAACAACCCAGGAATCAGATCGAGATCTGTATCGGAATCGGATCAGTAGAGAAAACAGTAGTATTGGTGCATCCCTAGTTCACAGAGGGTTTGTGCAATGTTATACAGAATAAAACAAAGAAATGTATTTGAAAACACAAAAATATTTGCGATATTTCTAAATGTATTTCTTAATGTAGTTAAAAAAAAAACTCAACTGATTTTACAGAATATAAAACCAAATTAAACATCAATCTTTCTATATCAGAAAACTAATTGGCAAGATTAATCAAGCACATGGCAAAGGACATAAAAGTAGTTAATTAAGAAACTATGTCAAGACTAGTCTACGTTAATGTAATAATGTTTGTTTATGTTAATAATGGAACATATTCAACAGTGGTTTAGTTTTTTTATATTAATAGTCCCTTGGTTGGCAGAGAGTCTAATTGAAGGGTTCCTGGGTGAGAAAATAAAAGATTAAAAAAAATTAAAACGTGCACTGATTAATTTTCATGGAATTTTCAGAGAGCTAATTATAATAAATATACAATAATAACGAAGAATGCCAGGGTCACAAAATAAAGGCTGATGGGTTGGATGTCACCTGTTGAGTAAGAAGTGACTGACATATGATGCTTGCTGAATTTATGCATTTTCATAAAAACAAGATGGCAGTGGCACAGAGCCAGTGGGACAACAGAGACACTAAGGGTCTCACACAAACAAATCCTGTGAGCCGATGGCTACACCTCTTAGCAATGCCATCTGGGCTCTTCGAATATAAAACAAAACATGATGCTTTGTTTCCTGGCAACAACTCTGCTTAAAGCATCACCCATTGGGGAGAGCTGTACTACGATAACTGTCTTTTTGCCTTCAATCAATCAACCCCCCCCCGTAGCAACATAAATCAAAGGTGCTGACCGTCTTTGTTACAATCGTCAAGTAATGGACTGTACCTTGCACATGGATGCATGATTCATTAAAATGTAATTTAGCCAATGCTTATTCCTCAAAACAAGGGAAAGCTCCAGTCATCAGTTTTGTGGATTTGCTCTCTGGGGTTCATTCTGAGATTGATGAGTAGAAAGATTAACACTTCATTTACAGTAACCGCTGAGACACTGTGACCATAATGAGACATAGAGAATTAAAATAAATGCACTTTCTTTAGGGATTGTTCACCAAAAAAATTTAATTCTGTCATTATTTGCTCACTCTCATCACGAATCAGCTGAATATCAGAACATCAGACATTACGACTTCTCTCATAAACGTGGCAATAAGAGCTAGGACGGATATCGAGATTTTCAGTAAATAACGCCTTAAATTTTGGTATTAAATGCTATCGACTTGGAATACAAGTTACAAAGGCCACTTTTATGATACTTTCATGGTGCTTTTTTGTCAACTAGGAGTGCTTAACAGCCCCAGTCCTCATTAACGTTCATTGTATGGAAACGAGTGGCCAGGATATTCTCCAAAAATTCACCTGTCGTGTTCCAGAAAGACAATAAAGAAAGCCATATGGATTTGAAATGACATGAGGTTGAGTAAATAATGACACCATTTTCATTTTGGGGTAAGCAATTCATTTTCCTTGATCAAATCCTTGATTTTAAAATATAAGATGCCATTGTAATATAAAAACTTACTGTAGGTTTCAGAACTCAAAACTTCCTCCTCACTGCAAACTGAGCTTTTGTTGAATCAAGCTGCCATAATGACTCGTTCTCTACTTCCTTCACATTGTGATGGTAGACATTTGCATCTGCCTGCCTCCACATCAACACATCAATGCCTACTTAACCTTTAATCACTTCTGTAGCCCCGCCCAGTAGCGGTGAGCAGTGAGATGGCAAGTAGAGAGAGCAGGTCAGCCAAGAGCAGAGCCAATATTAACAGTGGGAGTGTACTATCAAGTCTTAAAGGAGAGGCAGGGTAAGAATGAGTTTGGGAAATGTCTTATCATGTTTAACAAATATATGACTTGAATACCATTACTAATATTATAAGTGAACCTCAAGGAACGTACAAATCATGACCCTTTAATGTCACTTTGGCCTGCCAAAAAGCAGATGCAAAGAGGAAGAGAGAGAAAAGAAAGTGTGGATGAAAAGAGCTGAATCAAAAAATTTGGTTACAAGAAAACAGCATGCAACAGTAGAAAGAATAAAGTGTAGGAGTGTGCGTGAGTGAGTGTGTGTGAGTAATACAGAAGCCCTTCGGCATCAGTCAATGGGTGCAGACACATCATCCATTAAAGCCCAATCACATTGAGGTTCCACACCATCTATCAGCCTAGCTCTTTCTTCCCTCCTAAAATTAGTATTGTTCTGAGTTCCAGCTTCCCTTCCAGCCATGTGCCGCCCATCTCTCCGTAGCCGTGTCACCCTGATGAATGCACCTTTCTCTCCTCCATTGATTTCTCTTCACGCTTAGGTCTTTTGTTTGATTTGCTAAGTACTGGAGTGCTATGACTGAGGTGTCACACAAATTTCCTTCCCTCTGGCTGCCTGTTCCTGTATGTTTCCGTGCCTATCCCTGTCTCTCCCCAAAAGCATGAGTACATTCAGCTAGAGATAATTTTTCATGGGGCAAACACGACGATCTATAAAGTCGTGAACTGCAGCCAATGCTCAGGCATGTGGCCTTTTGCCCACACTCAAACAAGACAAGCAAAAAGGGTCTTCTTCTTAAATAGGACAAATACAGTTTGTCAATATCTGTGTGGGGAATAACAACGAGGCCAGCTCCGTATTTCCAAACCAAGCTTAACTCCTGCTGGGCTGTCAGCATGCTATCCTTTTTTCTTTTCCCCAAGCACTTCCAACAAGGACACAGAAACAGAGATGCATGCCAGCCTAAAGTGTCCCATTTCATCCATACCTTGGAGATTCCCGGCATGGAAGTCATTCAAGAGCTGCTAATGAAATAAAACTCTGCTTGGTGTCCTCACTGCTGCAAGATAATTAATCAAATGGCTCATGTAATTACTAAAATCAACATGAAATGGCATTTGCAACCCCTACTTCCATGATGTGGCATTTTTTCTGAATGTAACATTGAATGTAACCGGATGTTGAAGGAGAAAACAATGTAGGACAAGTCTTGTAATTCTAAGTAACTGGATCTAGAAAAGTGGCCAAGACCTGGAGCCAGACTATTCGCCTCTTAAATCATTGCCGGCACCCACTTTTGAGGAGGCTTTTCGACTGGGACTTGGAGGATGAAGGTTAATTTCACCATCGAGAGCATCTCAACTTATCCCAATGCAAATGCTTTTTTAAATACATCATTGTTTACTATTTTTGCGGTGACCTTTTTAAAATGAACGTTAACTGACTCTAATGTTCCTGCTTTATTTATTGGCAAGATTTTAGAAAGGTTACATTACCTACAAGAGTAGCATAAAAATATGCTTAAATAGCTATTTGGCTATTACATTATTTTCCGATCATAATGACGTAGGCTTAAAAATGTATTAATACTTTATTTGTTTGGAAAAATGTGCACTGATCAATTGAGTACTATAAAGATAGGGAACATGTATTAAAGTAAACAAGGTAAATTTTTATTTCACGTTGAAAAATTTTAATGTTAAATTTGAATAAACAATGACCAACCACTGGTTGGCAAGCGTGCGAAAATACTCACAATTTAGGTCTCAATTCAATTCAGCTTTATTGGTATGACAGTTTTATTACAGTATTGCCATAACATTATAAAGTTGTTTATATACCGATTTTTTATTTTTATTTTAATAAGAAAATACATAAAAGTGATAAAGAATTCTCACATGAGATACTCCACAGCAGGAGTGGAATGAAAACAGCATGGGGTCTGAGGAGCGAGCCTTGAGGCATTCCTACAATATCCCAACCCACTAAATATGGATCATTACACAAGCGTTTATGATCTCATTTCTCCTCTCTCTTCTCCAAGGCCCACAGACACTAATTAATTTGTTTGGCTTTTTTTAATCTGTCATTGCTGTTTAGGATGCTGTTGGCATGTGTGAGGGTTGACTAAAATCCCAGGCCAAATATCAGCAAGGGTTGACATGTTCATCCATGTTCATTTGGGTTTGCTGTTTGAAGACACTCTGCACAAGCTTATTAGAGGTTGGTGTGTGTGTTTTTTGTGGGAATTGTGTTGTGTGTGTGTGTAGTTCCCCAGAAGTAGAGGAAAATTACTAATGCATTTGGCACACTGTGAGAGGCGTCTCTTCAGGGAACGAGGACTGTGGGAGGAGAATGATAAACCAATGTGACAATTGAAGTGCACAACTACGGAGGGATGAAATGAAGAAAAAAACAAGATAGCAATAAGGTGAGCAAAATATCACCTATGTTCAATAAACAGTCCAATTTCAAATTAATACATAATAAATGGAATAACAAATTCTTTGCCAAGTAATACAGTTAATTATACTAATTGTAGGCTGTTTGTGAGTGCTAAATAATACTAAGCAACTACACCTATGAGTAAAAGGGACAAAGAGGGAGAAAGAAAGAGACACCAAGCTAAAGACAGAATGAAACATGGAGTGTGGGACTTAAGCATCAAATGAAACTTAACTGTCAGGTGAAATGCACCAAGGACCTTTAATGCTGTCAGTCACAGTGGCTAAAAGATTTGACACTATGAAATGCTGGTTGCCATCAAGTGGGCATGAAGCGGCCTCTTCCAGGACCCTAAATGCCACATCCATAATCTGCCTGCCGATTCCCATCAAACTTCCCTGGCTCTGTCTGACAGGCTGTCTCTCTGCCCAGCCTCTGACATCACGGCAACCTGTGCCTATAAATTATAGAGCTTGGAGATAATGTTGACACTTTTCAGGTTCTAAGCCTGAAGGGAATTGAAGAAGTGTATGAACTGCCTCTGTTTTCTGCCTGCTTTGAAGTACCTCTTCCTCCAAGGGACCTGTTCAAGATTATTAAAGGATATGATATATTAAAAGCAAATATAGTGTGGGTACATCAGTCGAATGCATGAAAAAATCAGTTGAGCTTTTGAAACATGCAGAAATAGTATGGTGAGCATTGGTGTCAGTATACCTGGGGTGCATGTTTGGGCCTACTCATGTTCTTAATTTAACTGTATTTTGAAGGCAGAACAGAATGATGAAAAAATATGACAGCACACAGATAAGCCAAATAAGAATAATGTGAAATAGACAGTTTGATGGATGTAGAGACAGAGAGAGAAAGATACACAATTAAGCACTGTTCTAAAGGCATCAGGTGTGCTTCTGATGCAAAGACTGTTCCAAAAGGTAGGCAGTAACATTACGCTGCCTCATAAAATATGTAGTTTAATACAAATTCTAAGGCAGCATTGCATGTATCGTTCACAGAGAAGGCTATACCAGAATTCGATGCGAGAACGCATTCAAACTCGGTGAAAAAATACATTATTTAAGATGCCGTCCGGAGATGTCAACGATTTAATTAAATACTGAAAAGTACCACAAGAAATAGTTCAATCTACTAAAAACTGACTATTTTATGCAACATTTGTGCATGCAATGTATTTTGTATGCTTATTAGGGAACTATTTTGTTAGCTTGGCAACATGCTAAGGTAAAACTCATGGAACAATTGAATGTTGCACCTCTCATTCGGTTCTCGTGCGTAGTGCTTTTGTGTGTGATGCATGTACTGTGCTGACTATAGAGCGCAACATTAATTCATTTTTAATGATAACTTATAAACCCTCTAAGTAAAACAAACCATGAGCTTCGAGGTTGTTAATTGATGTTATGTGCTTCTGTTGAAGCCAACAGCATGTGTTTTTCCATTTTATTTGTATCGTATTTAATAGCAGATTTCCTGGTGAAGAACTATACAAATCATGATCCTATAGAGAAATGCTCCACCAATCACAGAATTGCAGTAAACAAAGTGCACCAAACAAGCACTGCAGCGACTGCCCACTCGCATGACGCAATGTGAATGATGCAATCGAGTCTATTTTCCTACACTCTGAAACTTCATATTTCTGAATATCTGAATATTGAAAAAATAAGTTGTTTCTATATTAATAAATCAACAACTATATAATTACGTCATTCGCAATGCTTCATGTGATTGTAGTTCATGCTCTCATGAAATCTCATATTTTTGACTATGTCCTGTCTTTTTGACTACGCCCACATTAAACTGGATAAATCTGAATACAGCGCTTTCATTATGAAACGCTCTCCGTTCACACTGTCATTTTCAAAAGTTTTTCAAAAGTTGCTCGTCTACACCGAAATGTCTACAAACACTTAAATCCCCTTAATGCGCAAGCTGGAAAAAAAACCCCAGTAACAAACATGGCCTAAAACGCAACTGTCCTCATGTTCCACAGCTGGACAGCAATTCAGAGTAAATGTCCTGTCGCCTTTGAAGCAATGCAATGTTAAGTTTGTGGGCCACCATCTTGATTGTTTTGGGTTGAATGAACCATATGACTCATATGTCACATGGCAACAAACATACAGTATCATCGTTTTAGAATATTTCCATTTTCCCAGTCCACACTACAACACAATGAATCCACTAGGGAGAGCATTTTCGAAAAGCTCAATTTTCGCTGGACAAAAACGCCATCTCAGTGTGGACTAAAGGCCAAAACGTAGAGAAAAAGATGTGTTTTCAAAGTTATCCGGCATGACGCAACAAGTTACCAGCAACAAGGCAACTCAAAATTGTTTAGTTACATGACACAGTAACACTCATTGAGAACATATTTGAGGTTTAATATAGTCAAGTTGAGCACGACTTTGAGCCAATGAGATTTCACAGTGGGCTGGGTTACTTAACACTATACCACATAAGTCACAATCAAGTGATTGACAAAGAGTCCTGTCACTCGTCTTGGCTGCTTAGAACAAAACTCAGATTTTACATGGAAGAGATTTTTTGCCTTTTTTAACATGCCGCACCTGCTGAGGACACAGTGTTAGAAGACAGCTGCCTGTGTAGGCAAGGCAGCTCAATTGGTTTCAAAACAGAGCTGTAGTGTGATGAGCCCCAGAGGTGAGTGGACACCACGCCTTTCCTTGCCTTTCCTTTGTCTTGCAGGTGACCTTGATTCTCTCCCTGTCACCTGCTGCTAAACTGACTCTTATGTTCCAGTGAACCAAGACTGAAAAGCCCCTTTAAAGCAGTGCAGCAAGAGAGAAAATGGACGGTGAACAGAGAGGTTCTATAATTCAATTTAAATCAGAATACTAGCTTAGTGATACTAGACTAGACTAGTTGACAGCTCGATGCTGAATGCAGAGGTGCTATTAACAGAGATGGATTAATTAATTTTCTGCTTGTCACTTTAGTGAGGATGACAGCGGCACAGACTCCAGTGAGCCAGAGAGGTAGAGCACTTGCACTTCACACAATTAAGCATTAAAGCAATTTAAGAGGATGAGGACATGATACAAGTCTCTTTCTGCTCAGCACTGAGGCTAAATACATTACCTGCACGTCGCCTACGTTTAATGTAAGTGTATCAGTTAAATATGAGTGTATTAGTGCGTAGTGGTGGGTTAGAAAGAAAGAAAAACGAAAGGAAAAAGTAACAAGACAAAGACACACATTTTTTTTACACAAAATCTATGGGAGGCAAGAGTAGTTATGTTGGTGTTCAGAGCACTTAAAAAAGTGCCATGGCTTAAAAGGTACCATAGAGTTTAAAATGTGTTTCTTTTCAAAAGTGTGAATGGACCCCAACACTCTCAAGAGATAAAAGCCTTTTTAAAGGCAAGCAATGCTCCATGAAACACAACAACTGCTCTCTTAATTTCTTCAAGTAAAGACACCCTTAGTCAGTACACATTGTTCTCAGATCGTCCTCTTCTCTTCTGCCATTTCAATACACTCCAGGCTCTCTCCATCGATTTCATGGATGAACACAAACCATTTCAAATGCTTGCCAATAGATGTGTGTCAAGCTTGACAGGGCACAGCTAATTTGCAATGCTGATGATTAGCTTCATTAACCATGTTCTGCTTTCTGAAGAGTGTCAGAGACGAAGAAAGATATTGAGAGAGATTGACAAAGCACACTGACGTACGTGCAACTCAAGCTTAAGCTTTCAAAGTAGTTTTCATGGCCATTCCTCTCGCTAACAAGATGCTAACCTCTTATAGTCTAGATTGAAAAGCATCAGTAGAATCAATTACTCCTTTCCTTCTCACATGCACTATGGTTGCTTGTAGACATGGCTAATGTGTTTATACTTGAAGAGTATAAAAGCGACATGATACCTGGTATCATCAATTTGGTGTCACAAGATCTCATACAATTCATCGGTTATAAATAAAAGCAAACATCTTGGCTTCATAGAATCTTTAGCATTGAGACTTTTATCTTGTGATAGACCATTCAAAAGTTACAATGACAGATTTTGCCAACATAACTCCCTAACAAACATTTCCCATGGCAACCAAGTTAGCCGTAGCAAGCATAGCAACTATGTTTGCCATGGTCATTTGTAAGGGACTGTCAAAGGGATGTCAAAACTAAAATGTTTTAATCCTTTAAACTTGGACTGGCAGACCCCCCGAGATTTGTTTTTTATTAATAACTACAGTCTTGATCAACACAAAATAGGTATTTTTTTAGATTAATAAGTCTTTAATTTTGGGCATGCCACTGAAACAAGAAACCTTTAAAAAAACCTACAGATCTTAAAGGGTTGAATAAAATAGACTTGTGAAATCAGCTTGAATAATGAGTCAACCATTACATACCAGAACTTTCTATAAAACAAACAATGTTCAGATGATTCAGTTAGCCTAGAGGACAGGCCTCAGTCATTAGACATGGAGGTTACTGGAATATCTACTCTTGGGCTCCTGATGCAACAGAATCTGGTTTTATTTGGTCTTTAAGTACCGCTAATGCCTCTCTCTCTGCGTCTCGTCTCCCTGGGGTGACCTGTTTTAGTGTGACATGACTAACCGGACTAATCTAATGGCTAGAGAAGAGAACCACTAAGTGCTAAATGCACTGAATAATTTAGCACAGTGTCACTCTAATGAGGGGAGTCCGACACTGTTCATTGAGGCAGCCCGAGACACAATGCATGTCTGTGCGAGCACTCACACACACCGATATGTTCACATATATGCCTATTAATGCACAAATTTGTGCAAATAAACAAATTGCATCAGTCATGAAAATTTAAGATATGTCAAAAATTTTGTTTTAAAACCAGTATGATTTTCTTTCTTCAGTGGAACACAAAAGGAGACATTTAGCAGAATGTCCACATTGCTCTTTCCCACTCATTGAAAGTGAATGGTGACCAGAGGATGTGAGCACAAAAATTTACAAAAAGCACTATAAAAGTAGTCCATATGCATAAATGATGAATACAGTTTTTTGGGTGAACTATTTCTTTAACCCAAACATTGTTTAGGAACTAATCCTCTCTGAATAGCACTTAAGTCCCAGTCTAACGACAGTTAAACATAATTTCAGACACAAACACAGCACAGGTGACCTTGAAATGCTATGTCTCATTTCCCGACTTTTAAGTGGGGTCAGAGTGGCTTTTTTCTCAGGCAGTGAAGGAAGACTTTCCTCATTGATGCATGGCAGCGGGGTCTTCCTGCATGTGGCGGTGTGCTCATAACGACACACACTGCCTTCACAATTTAATTAGAGCAGCCTGATTCTCAGCAGCCGTACTTCTGCTAGAACCACCATTTTTCATTCGCCTCATTAAGCAAAAGCATGGATTTCAAACCGTCCTTGGCTGGGTTATAGAGCAGCTTTCAAATGAGCTGATGAGTAGACAGAAGAAAAAAAGATAGATGGAAAAATAAATGTTAAGGAGATAATAATTTTATGGTTATTTGAAAACTGCACTTTTTCCCCTAAAGCTACTGGGATTCTAAAGAGAGCATTATTGAAGATCTGTAGAAATGGCCCAATGTTTTTTGATCAACTCTACATACAACCCTGCTGAAAAAAAAAAGTTAGTAAGTAACCTTTACTAAATATGGAATAAAACCTAATTGAGATAATATCTCTTTTGCAAGCATGACTGGACCAGCCTAAGGCTTGTCTGTTTTGCTGGTTGGTTTTGGACACTTGTTAGTTGGCCAGGCTAGAAGACCAGTTAGACCAGTTAAAGACCAGCTTTTAATGTTATTAAAAAATAACATTTTCATCAGTCATACTGTAGTTAAATGTATTCTGATATATCAATTGAAACACAGTGACAAAATGTGCATACATGGCTAAGCCATTTTAGCTAACACCAGCAAACCAGCTTAGGCTGGTTTAAGCTGTTTTTGAGCAGGAAAAATCTGCAGAAATGGGTTGAAGTCTTTTCATCAACTCTACAGACTAGCTAGCACAACCATGGATAACACATTATTGCTACCATCATGTGTGCACACACCACAAGGCAAAGAAATATCACTCCATGTAACAAAGGCAATTAGCTGGCATTAGAATGCACTTGGGCACTGTTCATGATCTATCTCAGAGGTGTTAAATCAAGAGAAAATGTGCTAAAGTAATACTAAGCCTGGATCACAGAAAGGTGACAGGAGCATTAGCGACCCTCATCCTGATTAATACAGCCTTAAAACACAAAGTAAAAGAAGACAGAATAGCTCAACATGAGCACTGCCCTTCTGGTGTACAAATCATTATGTTCAGCATCAATATTTGGATTGAAACAAGAGACGACAGCTCTGTTCCACAACCTACTGCAGTAAACAGCATTTAAGGCATTATAGGCACACTCCAAAAGCAAAGGCTGTTCCAGAAAGCAGGCAGAAGAAAGTATTGGGTCTAACAGTGCGTTTTCAATTGGATTGAACTATTTTATAGATACTTTTCAGTACTGCACTATGATGCTTTCTGAGATACCTTTTTTCGGCCAAATATCTAAGGCAAATATCTATAGGTGTGTCCTAAACCGCACACTTCTGCACTATTCTACACCATTTTGTAGTGTATGTAGTGTGAGTAGTATGTTTACACTGAAAATGCAGCAAAAATAAGTGTACTTTAAGTTCCCGGATGTTGCACTTTAAAGTGTGTGGAAGGAGTGTGGAATGTTGGACACTTCAAGTATTCAGCGTACACGGCTTGCCATAGATAGCGGAAGTGGCTGAGTTACCTGGCTGCGCTGCTGATCTGACAAACCAGTTGTAAATATTGAAGAATGTAGCAGCTGGCAAAACTTCAGTGGATACAGCACCTTAAAAATGTGTGTTGAATGCTTTACCATCACCCCAACCTGGTGAATATGTATGTTGTTTAATATACAAGTGTTGAACTGAGGTTGGCTAATGCACTACAGCTAGCGGCAAAACATCACGTGTATTTGAAAGGTCACTTCCGTCAGCTGTTAAACGGCGGATGCTTCTGTGTAGAAACATTTTTGTGTTCCATTTTGGACGATACTACACATTAAAAATTCATACAATGCATGGCTGAACGCATAGTATAGTTTATAAATGCATATTGTCATTTGGGACACAGCTTAAGCCTTATACATGCTTCGGGGAGAAGGCAATACCAGAATGCATTGCAATGAGCGTGGTGGTCTGGTTGAGAGAAATGTTGATTGTAAATTGACTTATTCAATACTTAAACATGTTGATACTAGAAGTATCGATAAAACGTTTATACTTCAATCTATTTAAAAATGTACTATGTTTACCATGTGTGTTCTACATATTTGTATTCTTATAAGTGTATCATGTTGTTAGCTTAGCAGCATGCTAATGTCAAAATCTTTTGAAATCAATTGTATGTCCAGTTTTTCCCACTTTATGTGTGAGGCCATGTGGAGATGCAGCCCGTACTAAAAAAAAATATTTAAGCCTTTTTTAAAGATTTACAGGATTTACATTCCATCAAACTGAATTGCGTAATCTTTAACAAATTTAAATGTTAGAAATCAATATTTTAGACATTTGTAATGAAATTGAAATATATAAATCTAAAAACATTGTTTTGTAGAGTGTAAGTAGAGAATTCCAAATTAGTAACTGAGGAAATTCCATGATGGTTAAGAGGAACCCTTAGAGGTCTTGGTTTCATGAGGTGTGTCCTGGCGTCCCAACGATTCTCCCAAAAATGAACACATTAACTATTGCTCACTGATTTATTCTTTGAGATAAAATATACTCTGTGTCCTTCTATCTATCATCTGTGGTATCAGTAGCAGAGAAGGAATGCTGTTTTTTTTATCCATTGCATGTTGGCATTTCTGATTCTTTCATTTCTAGTCTTTCAGTAAATCAGCAATGTACTGTAAGTGGTTGCTATGACAACAACTTCACTTGCTTTCTGCTGCTGCCGTTTTTGTCCATTGTGAAAACTGCTTCACATGTTAGAAATCAGTGATGATTTCTCAGGGCCAGCAAAGCCTTCTCTGCTGGCCTAACATGGCAAATAAATAAATATCTTCAATATTTAAATATCATTAACCTTTTTGCCTATGTATTTTTTTTATCACTTTCCACTCTTAAATAATCTACAAACAATTAGAAAAAAATGAAAAGTTTATCCAGTCAGAATTTATTCCTTGATGCTTACAAGCGAAGCGTGACAACTGTTTCACAAATCACATGCCATTTTCATTTCAATTTCACAAAACAGTAATGCTGCAGTTAAAATTAGGCTGTATTGAGTGTCATACATATATATATATTTATATACATACACAGTAAACTGAACTAGGATCCTGTCTGTAAAATCTAATAAATATACATTACTCAACATGAAACCAAGTAAACTTAGATGTGTTCTTCTCAAGGACACAGAAACAGACACCTCCAGCTAAACTGCAGTCTGAAGCCCTCTGCCAAAGCCCAAAAGTTTACTTTCCCATGCAGAAGAAGAAAAGGAGGGTGGTGACCTTCCCTCTCAGCCCACTCAAGGACTAATCAGGCAAGAGGCAGCAGGTCAGTAGGGGTCAGCAGGGGTATGCAAGAGCCTCACGACGTGATCTGATCTATAATTCTGAGCACAGGTGCATTCTAATGGTAGTATCTCATATGAGGAAGAGATGGACAGCATCTGTCTTCCTCCGTTCTTTTATCTTCACTTGATTGAAAAGTGTTTCATTGGCAAAGCTTTGCATTCTATTTTAAGCATCTGTGTGCAAGCATCTAAAAGGCATATTAAAGTCAACATAAAATTGCATTTGCAACCCATTTTACTTCTGTATTGTTACATATTTTGAAATGAAAAAGAATATTTGATAAGAGAAAACTATTGTAGGGTGGGACTTGATTTTTTCTATTAGGACTGGATTGTGCAAAGTGGGCGTTCCACACGAAAAATGGCACTAGGCCTGAACGTGAATTTGCAAAGGATTGTGGAGGACTACGCCCCACCTAAAACAATGGGGTTGAATGCCAAATTGACCCTTGCATCGTAAGCATCTTGACATATTCCAATACTATCACTTCTATCTGCTAGCACATTGTGCAGATTAAAAAAACATTGAATATGTTAAATATGCTCACTTCGCTTATGTATATGTATGTGCTCATCTGTGTTGCCAAAACATTCCCTTTAGGGAAGACAATGTTACATTGACATTCAGCAAAGTTTTCACAACATTTATGATTGTGAATTTGAATCTACTCTTTTTAATATGTTTTATTAAGGCATCTTGGCAAAGTACATACTGCGTCATCGTTCCTACTATCATTTCCAACTCCATACTCTCTTTCACCTTCACACCGAGGTTATGACATTATGCAAGCTTTCTTATCTCTCTCCTAACATTAACTCCTCAGACTAACACAATCATGTCCACATTGTACATTGTACATGAGAAGTGAGATTGCAGTAGGGACTTCTTTATAGTGTGTTTTAAACTTGGTTAAACCTTGTAAGAATTTCATTTCAACTACACTGACAAACCAAATAAGATACAGAAATACATTAAGGTTAACCGAGTATATTGTAGATGATGGCTCTCAGACACACCATCGGAGATGGAGACAAGTCTAAAGTATATCAAAGTCAAAGTAAAATGACATCCGATATCACTTAATGAAATCAGACCTACTTTAAAGCTTACAAGACTACTCTTAAAGCATATAAGAACATAAATGATATACCTATATGAACACTAAGAATGATAATAAGATACATCACCTGTGTAACACCATGTCCCACCAGACAATCCAGACCGCATGAAAGGAAGAGAAAATGATAAACATTAGAATCAAATGGCATACAGTACATTCCAGCACATTTCAAATGTCTAGATAACTTTTCTGGTTTTTATGTAATAATGTGTTGTTCCCTCCACTAAAGGCCAATTCACTACACTTAAGTGGAGTCTGTCAGTAGCTGTGCATGTTATTATAGCCGTACAGTATATGCAACTTATCATCTGCAGTGTCTCTAGTGCCACAGTTTCACCATTACCATTTTGGTTTGCAGTACATGCTTCTATACTCACAGACTAAGCTAAACAGACTGACTGTTCTTCACTACAGAAAAGTCAAATAACTCTATGAAGTACTGTCGAGAATGCAATTTTAAAGTAGCTCTGTTTCTTTATTTCTTTCCACAGAAATGAAATATTTGAGACATAACTTTTATATTGCCAGCTAGAAATTTGAACATGATGGAGAAACATGTCTCACAGTCTAAGTCAGTTATTTTTGTTGTTATATTTTTTTCAAGGATTTTGCCTATATTGGGGAGTAAAATTATTTATTTGGGGGAATTAGTACCTGTGCAAACCTTCAGAAAAGGCATGATATATAAACACGCTTCTGTCATTAGTTGTGTTTGCCAAGACAATCATCACTTTCACTCTAGCTCTTTTGGTGCGCACCCAGGGTCGAATGACGTCAAGGTTCAGTACGTTTGGATAACGTGAACGTTGTTTTCTGAACTCATATGCGCACCTTCGAACCACACCCGGATCCGCTAGAAAAGGTGGCCTGGGGTACATGTGAACTCCGGTACGGTTCGCTGCTGATATGAATGCAATCATACCAAATCGTGGAAGTGAACCACTTGTGATGACGTATAATTTGTGTCTTTGCAGTCTCTTGATCGCAATTATTATATTATAATGCATTTCTCATACCTGCTTGTGTCCAAATACACCGCCTCACATGCTTCACATCTCTTGCAATGCCTCCGTAGTCTCGTGGCGGTCAAAAGCTAATATTCATCACATGATTGCATGTTCAATGCATGCACGGGAGACAAACACAAGTGTTGTTCTGTGCATGGCAATTTTCGTGGTAAATCCAATGAGACAAACATCAATTCTTCACGCAATCACACCAAGTGTGAAAACACCCTTAGAGGTGCACGCTATATATCAGCAGCCAATTTATTATTGGCCAGTGACTAAGAAAATCTAAATAATATTATCACGTGGATAGTGGAATTACGGCAATATTTTTAAAGATAATTTGTTATGGTTTATTTGCTTGTAGCGGAGAATTTCTGACTGATTGTGATTTCTCTTCATTGTCACACAGTCTCAAGCATCAGTGCGCATGCATATGGACAGCATGTGTGACCAGGAAAGGAATGTTATATGTCATATCATTCTGTGAGGTTTATTTAAAGATGTAAAGAATGTTGTTTTGGGGCTTGTTTTATTCGGGATCATCTGCTGAAAGTAACTATATGCATTTTCAACATTCTGTTTATGTTTAATGAAGTAATAAGTGAAAACAAGACAAAAACCTTGAACCTACTTTGTTTCAAGAGAGTGGTTTTTAATTAATTTTCTGGCAGCTACAGTTTAAAAAGTGAAAAATAATACGTTATCGGTATCGGCCACGATGAGCTGTGAAATAACAGTTATCGGTATAGGCACTGAAATTTCATTTCGGTCCATCCCTATTACTATTTTACTATTTATTCTAAAACCATTATCCCTAAATATTGCATGTAGGGCATGTAACACATTCCACACAGTTTGTGCTGCAAATCTTGTGGCTTGTTGAGGAAAGGTTTGTGATTAATTCTCTAGAAAAGAGAATAACCTTAAGAACTGCATAGCAACATGTTAAAAACTACTCCAAACATTTTAGCAACTGTATAGCAATGCCCTGGCAACTACCCAGAAGTACTGTGGTGGCAACCTTTTCACAAGCAAGCACCACTCACATCTTCTTCAGAAAATGTGCAAATAGTCAAACAAAAATGAGCTTATTCTACAAACTAGGGAAGGACTGAAAAGGGCAAAATCCAACCATTTTTTGAGAACTCAATAATTGCACTTCTTGTAATAATCTTAGTGGGTGTGTAAGAGAGAGAGAGAGAGAGAGAGAGATGAGAAAAGGTATTTAACTGTGTCCTGGAGTGATCTCACTGTCAGCTCTACCTGTCCAATTGCAATCGCTGTGAGCATTTGCACAGGCCTCCATGGCTTTCAGCTCAATTCGTTCTACATAAAGTAGGCTGAAGGACAAGCATCACTATATCGGTGTGGAAAAGCATATTTAAAACTGGGGACAGTCGAGGTGATCTATATCTGCCAGCTCTACGCCAATAGAGTCATGCAAAGGTGAAATTGCTAGCACACATGGGTAAGGTCATCATTAAATCCAGCCTGTAGAGGTTCTGATGATGTCTATATCTGGCCTGTTGTGTCAACAATCTTTATAATTCACTCGATAATGGACACAAAATTGATGAGCAGTCAGCATTTAGATTGTTTAGTTCTAGTCACTGTTTCTATGTTCCCACACATTTTGACCAAAGATTTTACATTACTTTTCCAGTTGAATTTGATTATATATATATATATATATATATATATATATATATATATATATACACACACACTCTCTACACACACACACACACACACACATATATATATATATATATATATATATATATATATATATATATATATATATACACTCACCTAAAGGATTATTAGGAACACCTGTTCAATTTCTCATTAATGCAATTATCTAATCAACCAATCACATGGCAGTTGGTTCAATGCATTTAGGGGTGTGGTCCTGGTCAAGACAATCTTCTGAACTCCAAACTGAATGTCAGAATGGGAAAGAAAGGTGATTTAAGCAATTTTGAGCGTGGCATGGTTGTTGGTGCCAGACGGGCCGGTCTGAGTATTTCACAATCTGCTCAGTTACTGGGATTTTCACGCACAAACATTTCTAGGGTTTACAAAGAATGGTGTGAAAAGGGAAAAACATCCAGTATGCGGCAGTCCTGTGGGCGAAAATGCCTTGTTGATGCTAGAGGTCAGAGGAGAATGGGCCGACTGATTCAAGCTGATAGAAAAGCAACTTTGCCTGAAATAACCACTCGTTACAACCGAGGTATGCAGCAAAGCATTTGTGAAGCCACAACACGCACAACCTTGAGGCGGATGGGCTACAACAGCAGAAGACCCCACCGGGTACCACTCATCTCCACTACAAATAGGAAAAAGAGGCTACAATTTGCAAGAGCTCACCAAAATTGGACAGTTGAAGACTGGAAAAATGTTGCCTGGTCTGATGAGTCTCGATTTCTGTTGAGACATTCAGATGGTAGAGTCAGAATTTGGCGTAAACAGAATGAGAACATGGATCCATCATGCCTTGTTACCACTGTGCAGGCTGGTGGTGGTGGTGTAATGGTATGGGGGATGTTTTCTTGGCACACTTTAGGTCTCTTAGTGCCAATTGGGCATCGTTTAAATGCCACGGCCTACCTGAGCATTGTTTCTGACCATGTCCATCCCTTTATGGCCACCATGTACCCATCCTCTGATGGCTACTTCCAGCAGGATAATGCACCATGTCACAAAGCTCGATCCATTTCAAATTGGTTTCTTGAACATGACAATGAGTTCACTGTACGAAAATGGCCCCCACAGTCACCAGATCTCAACCCAATAGAGCATCTTTGGGATGTGGTGGAACGGGAGCTTCGTGCCCTGGATGTGCATCCCACAAATCTCCATCAACTGCAAGATGCTATCCTATCAATATGGGCCAACATTTCTAAAGAGCACATTTCAACATTTCAGCACCTTGTTGAATCAATGCCACGTAGAATTAAGGCAGTTCTGAAGGCGAAAGGGGGTCAAACACAGTATTAGTATGGTGTTCCTAATAATCCTTTAGGTGAGTGTATATATATATATCTTTTATAGAGATTTTTCTGGGGCAGTTGTGTCACAAACTGGTCTGAAATGAACACCAGAGGTGCTATAACAACAATTACTTTTATTTCTTTTCACACAAAAATCAACTCAATTGTAGCTCAATGATAGAGCATTGCACTTGCAGTGCATAGGACACATAGGCCAACACATGAACAAAAAGTTCAATAGAAGCACCACAAAATGACGTGTTTTTTGCCTCACGTTTGCTTTTTATGGCACTATCAGTTAGGTTTAGGTCTAATGTTTAGGTTAGGAACATCCTCGTGAATGCCCGGCCGATAGAAATGGGCCATGAGACAGCTTGGTGTTTTCTCCTACCGTCAATTCCCTAAGGGTGATGATACCTCCCCTTCCCCAGCGTCAACCTGATATGGAGCAGCCGCAGATGGCCCAGGCCACACCTCTCCAGCCAGCACTTCACATATCCCACACCGATTTACTATTTGGTACATCTCTGCCTGACCGGGGGCGGTCTGTGGAGTGTCGGTATCCGGATCATGGCCCCACCTCCATTACCAGGCACTGCTCTTGAACATGACCCAGCTCCCTGCAACTCCAACAGACCAGCCCAAGACCGGCCCATCTTGGTGAGCAACACATGTGGGATCATGGCCCCACCTCCATTACCAGGCACTGCTCTTGAACATGACCCAGCTCCCTGCAACTCCAACAGACCAGCCCAAGACCGGCCCATCTTGGTGAGCAACACATGTGGGGTTTCTGCTGCCATGGACATGGCAGACACCCCCCACCTGAAGTACTAAGTTCCGCTGCACCCGCCGGTCCTCCTCCTGGGCCCAAAGGAGCACCTCAAAACGCTGTTACTGCTCTCTGTTGGCACTGGTGGATGCTGGTTAGGGACTGGAAGACTTCCTCCAGCAGTGACGACTCCATGACAGGGTATCCTTCTTCCTCTTTTTCTGGGTTTCAGCACCAGTGTAACAAGGTTCAAAGAATGAGGAAGCAGGAGATGGCAATTCAAATTCAGGTACACTGGCAGCCAAAAGTTTGGAATAATGTACAGATTTTGCAGTTTTGGAAGGAAATTGTTACTTCAATTCACCAAAGTGGCATTGAACTAATAACAAAGTATAGTCAGGACATTACTGATGTAAAAAACAGCACCATCACTATTTGAAAAAAGTCATTTTTTATCAAATCTAGACAGGCCCCATTTCCAGAAGCCATCACTCCAATGCCTTACCCTTGAGTAATCATGCTAAATTGCTAATTTGGTACAAGAAAATCACTTGCCATTATATCAAACACAGTGGAAAGCTATTTGGTGCATTAATTGAAGCTTAACATTGTATTTGTGTTTGTTACCTCCGTCGTCAGCCAACTTAACGATGGCAATGGAGCTATACATTGCCACACGTTCATGTGAGTACAGGGAATACAGGAGAGGGCTGAGAACACAGCCCTGCGGGGCTTCAGTGTTGGGAGTCAGTGATGAGATGTTGCTGCTCATTCTAACCACCTTGCATCAGCTTGAAAGGAAGTCCAGGATCCAGCTGCACAGCGAGCTGTTTAAGCCCAGAGCCCGGAGTTTTTCATCAAGCTTGGAGGGCACTATGGTGTTGAATGCTGAGCTGTAGTCTACAAACAGCATTCCCACATATGTGTTCATTTTTTCCAGATGGGAGATAGCAGTGTAGTAAAGATGCAATGGCATCATCAATGGAGCAGTTGTTGCGGTATACAAACTGCAGTGAGTCCAGTGAGGCAGGCAGCACAGAGCAGATGTCTCTCAAAGCATTTGCTGATGATGGGGTCAGAGCAACAGGATGCCAGACATTAAAGCAAGTGATTTTGGATTGCTTTGGTACAGACACAATGGTGGACATTTTAAGGCATTTGAGGTCCACAGACAAGGATAGGGAAAGGTTGAAAATTTCCATAAAAGAACCAGCCAGTTGGTTTGTGCATGGTCCGATGACGTGGCCTGGGATGCCATCTGGACCCGCGGCTTTACGGATATTCACCCGTCGGAAGGATCGGGTTACATCCACTATGGAGACGGAGAGTGAACTAACCTCTGTTGCTTCGGCCACGAGAGCTCTCTGCAAATATGGTGTTATTTCCCTCGAAATGAGCATAAAACGTATTTAGCTCATCTGGGAGAGAGGCAGCATTATTCACGGCGGAGTTTGAAGTCTGCGATGATATTAATTCCCTGCCACGTGCTTCTAGAGTTGGTGTTGAACTGTCCTTCAATTTTGTCCCTGTACTGGCGTTTGGCTGCTCTTATTTTCGGAGGGCACTGGCTTGTTTATGCTCCTCCGCAAAAGAATGTTATGGATTTTAACCCCATTGAGCTTTTGTGGGATCAGCTAGCATGTAAGGTGTGTGAGAAGTGCCCGACAAGACATCCACATCTATTGCAAGTGCTACAGGAAGCGTGGGGTGAAATATCACCCAAGTATATGAACAAACTGATCTCCAAAGCTGTCATTGCTGCACGTGGAGGATTTTTTTATGAAAACTCTTAAGAAGTTCTGAACATTTTTATATAATTGTAATAGTAATTTTTCACGTTATTAATGTCCTGACTATACATTGTGATAAATTGAAAGCCACTTTGGTGAAGAAAAGTAACAATTTCTTTCCATAAGAGCAAAATCTGTAACTTATTCCAAACTTTTGGCCACCAGTGTGTCACTCTTTATTCTCATCAACATAAACACGTTCATATCAAGTGTAACGGTGAAGCTTCACAGGGCAAAACAAATACGGCAATGGCCAACACACAATTAGCATCAGGTGTCTCTCCCAATCGCATGCACACACAGCTTTGCGGCTTCTGTTTCTCTCTCTCACTCAATGGACTGGGCACCTTTATATTTCCCCCGTCTCTCGAACATAGAAACAGCAATTACCAGCAATTAATCTCAGGTGAAAACCCTTAACACTTCCTCTCTCCCCAGACGATCGCTCGACCGCACCCTCACCTCCACAGAGCTAATGAAATATTTTTGTGCAATGTTTATTTATATTTATATTGACTATATTGCCATGACCATACTGCCTAATTTTTCCAGGTCTGGTTTTCCATGACCATGTATGTTCCCCATGTCTTTACACAAACACAGTATCAAAAACAATTAACCACGGCACTGCAAAATAACAAAAAAAATAATAATAATTGCAAACGTAGCATGACAGCTACGACTTAAAAAGCCATTCACAAGGATTACAAATACAACTTGCCACATAAACACAAACAGACATTCTGGGGTAAGTGAGATATAAGAGAGAGAGATGATTTAAATTTGTAATTACATTCACCCCTCATACCCCTCACTACAGAGACTAGGTATTTTTCACAAGGACATAATACAAACTGCTATTACATTTTCTTGACACAGGGGGCATATTCACTATTACTTGGCTGTTTCTAGATAAGGGGTCAAGGTGAATGGGAATGTAGTGAGAATCACCCTGGCACCAGTTGAAATGAACTGGGCCTCACAAAAGAATATGTGGTGATTTATTTATCTAACATAATTACACTTAAGGTGTATGTGTGTGTGTGTGTGTGTGAGATTATTAATATCAGACGGCCCCTCCCTCCACCCTCAGGGCACCAGTAAAAGAAATATGTAAATTGGAGGGAGCAGGTCATCTGATTAATCTCAAGGATTCATAAAATGTACTCTTCTGTATCTTCAACACAAAAAAACACAGTTTTAATAAAATTTGATTTATTTTCAAAAAGATAAACAAGAATAACTAACAAAATGGTACTAATATACTAAAAGATAACAAATGAATATGTAAACAATGTGTATAGGATGGAAAGATTTAAGTGGCTGAACTGAATGTAGCAATGACAAAGTATGACTATTATCTTATGAAAGATAATTAGCTGTTTCTCTGTTCATTAATAAGGTGAAAACCTTATTCCTATTTAAAAAAAATAACTCAACATTTATTTGCTAGACCTTTGATACACAGGTTATGCAATCTGAAGAACATTAGAAAATCATAAACTGGTAGTATACACTAATGCCAAGGTTTCTGGAAACATTTTTAGTAGTGATATTTACGTTCTTCTTGATCGACTGACGAGTTCAGTGATAATGACATCCTCCACTGGGGCTCAGGGCCACGTTACAGTGGGGAAGGACCTGGATTCTGGCCTTGGACACGAAGGAGCTGAGGAATGCCGATCTCCTGGAAGCACACAGGTTGTTCTTGCAATCTGGAACATGCAGATATTCAAGAAAGTTGGATGATCTGTTATCCTCTCTCTCATGCAGTGAAACTTAGCATGTTGGATGGTTTGTATTCTGTTACATCTCCTACCACTCTGGCCAGCGATTCAGAATGTTCATTATTATTCTGTTATTACTCCCGAACACGCACAGCCGAGAACTCAGAACGAAGAAGTGTTATAGAAGTGTATCCTGTTAATGACCCTCTGGACGGGGACTCAGGAAGTTGATTATTATTCTGTTACTGCTCCCAATCTCGAACAGCCGGGAACTCAGAATACAGGTGTGTTCATCCGGAGGAAAGTTTTATACCTTCCTGATGAGGAGATTTCAGTTTGGCGTTTCTTGTTTCAGTGTTATGATAGGCTGCTGAGATTGGAGGAGTCCCACACAGTATAGCTCACCCTCCATTCTCTGTGTGGAACATTTGCATATTTTTAAAGTACATATTTAGTACAATGTCTTTAAAGTCTCATCCATGCATTGTTCCTTTTCCAAACCTCTTCAAAAAATACTCTTGCCATTTTTCTGAAGATATAAAGGCCAAAAATGATATTGAAAGTTTAATTATTATGCATGCACTAATTTATACCACCATAGTTCAGTTTGTGTGATATATTGTGCTAATTGAACAACAACATCAACTACAACATCCCTACCCCTAACCTTGGTAGCAGCAATAGTTTAGATAATTTCTATCTATAAACAACCCTTATACAAATTCACTACTTCAGTTTTTTAGCAACTTTCCACAAGAAAACTAAAATCATCCCACTAAATGGTATCTTTTGGAACGCCGTCTTTTATATTCCAAGCATGAGTCGGTGGCCCAACATCTCATTGATTACGTTATTATTGTATTTTATGACATTTCGCATTTTGTCAATTCAGCTCTTTTTGTCCACCCCTCTCGGTCCTGATTTTAATTGCTGATTACTCCACATCAGTCAGGGCTGATTTGATGAGAGGTCTATGGAGTTATTGCTTCCTTCAGTCAAGCTTATTGTGCCTACTGGCTCCCTTTCCGACGCCTTCTAAGGCGCAGACGAAAATAATAACAAGGGAGATGTCAAGGACGCATGACATCTTGGTGACAGGCTGAGTGGCAGTGCTGTCACACTCTGACACTTTCTTTAGCAGTGTCATCACATTTAAGTGAGGGGCCTCTCTCAATTCGCAAAGCAGTTCTGTCTCTGCAGGGACAGGTTAGTAGAGAAAAACAGATCACCCAGAAATTAAAAACTCCCATTTACTTTCCCACATGTTGTCCTAACCATGTATTATTTTTCTTCTTCCATGAATCAGTAAATGAAATCTTAAGCAGAATGTCTGAGCTTCTGTTTTCCATGCAAAGAAAAAAGATGGTGATTGACACTGAAATCTGATATGTGGTCATGTTTTCTCAAACTTGCCGCATCACAATGGATTACGTGACATGTGGGAACCCATGGCATTTGCCATATGATGTGAACACATCTAAAAGCACAATTTTTTAACTGAACACAAATTACATTTTGCTTCAGCAAACTTGGAACATAGACTGCTTTTAAGGTGCTTTTTATTTTTTAACGTTTGGTGGTATAAACCACATTCCACCTTCGTTGTATGGAAAAGAACAGCACAGACGTAATTCTTTCAGTTATACTTTTGCCATTTTTATGCCTTTATTCAATACAAAAGCAAAGAGAGAGAAAGGAAATGACAAGATTGAAGAGGGTAAACAGAATCATAAAAGGACTTTGAGTCTGGACTCGAACTTAGGTCGCCTGTAAAGCTTTCACAAAATGTCTCAGCTCTTCCCACAAGGCTATGGCTCCAGCGAGCTCAGATATTCTGCCTAAGATCTAATCTCAAGAAAGAAAAACCTTTGAGGTGAGACAACAAGTAAAGGTTAACTAAATGTAATTTTTGGGGGGATAAAATGTGTCATAAAACATCTGAAAGACATTTGTAAATGATGAAGCAAATAATAATAATAAAAAAAACTTTAGGTGCATCTCTTTACCTTTAAATACCATGAAAAGTGTTCCTTGATCTTCAGGCAAAAAAAAAAAAAAAGAAAGAGAAAACAAAAGGCCTAATTTGCATCCGTCTCTCGACAATGGCCAGGATTTTGGAGTTGTGGTCATTCTCTTCTTTTCAAACATCCAATCATTGAAAAGGAAGAGATGAGGGCATTCCTCTCCAGTGCATTGCTCCCTGCAGCCCTACATGTTGGAGGGGAGATATCATGTCAAATCATCGGCCCGATTTCATAATGAGCCGCTCTCCGTTACTAATCTGTGCTGTTAGCTACTGAGCTGAGAATCACGGCTCAACATCGCCTTGCCAGTGTTTACTTACGCAGTCTGAACAAATGAAAGGAGGAAAAACGTCTTAATGATTGGGTTTGATAATGAACGTTATTTGTTATGGCCCGTTATGGCCCATTAATAGCTTGGCTTGGTCGGTGCCGTCTTGTGCAATTGCATCAAGGGAGAAACTGAATAAACAAGCTTAATGAAATCACAGCACGGAAGCAGTCCAAACTTCTGCTGATACAACAGTTTGGTGATTCTTAAGAGTGATGACTAAAAACCAGCCAGTCAAGTGACATGCAAATCTTTTACTATTTATCATGCTGAGCACATAAACAAAGTGGAAAGAAGCAGATGATGTCAACTTTGAAAATTATGTAAAATTGTATTAAGCTGGAGATATTGCCTGGTAGTGCACAAAAGTGTACCAAAAGTTTTCTTACCAAAAGTGTCTAAATACTTTTTGAGGCCAATGTGCAAAATTTATTTCAGGTAAATTTCCCTACATCATCTCTTTCGTTTCTCCATATAGTTTCCAGTAATCAGGGTATGCTATTTATTTCCACTAGCTCAATGCCCAATTTTTCCAGCCACTTTGATTTTTCATACATGCATACATACATACATACAAACATACATACATACAGTATATATATATTGAAAACACTTTGGTTCTAATAAAGTATCTGATGTTGTCTTCGGCTGTTGTAGCCTATCCGCCTCAAGGTACGACTTGTTGTGCATTCTGAGATGCTGTTCTACTCACTGCAGGTTACCGTCTTTCTGTCAGCTCAAACCAGTCTGGCCTCTCTCATTAACAAGACATTTCTGTCCACAGTACTGCCGCTCACTGGATGTTTTTTGTTTTTGGCACCATTCTGAGTGAACTCTATAGATTGTTGTGTGTGAAAATCCCAGGAGATCAGCAGTTAAAGAAATACTCAAACCAGCCCATCTGGCACCAACTGAGAACAAAATCACTGAGATCACATTTATTTTCCCATTCTGATGGTTGATGTGAATATTAACTGAAGTTCCTGACCCATATCTGCATGATTTTATGCATTGCACTGCTGCCACACAGTTGGGTGATTAGATAATTGTATGACTAAGTAGGTGTACAGGTGTTCCTAATAAAGTGCTCAGTGATTTGCAGCATTCTTATAGACAACATTATTCTTGCAAACTGTTTTCAGACAATTGAAACAGAGAAGAGTGAGAAATCTTTGCATGCGCATGTTTCGTGAGAAGCACTACTGCTACCACTAAACACACAGCGAATCAGGTATGCACATCAATGGCTTTTCTTTGTCTGTTCTTCAAATTATAGTCAAGTATGTTGCTTCAAACGCCCCTCTTTGTGTCTTGTCATATATCACTCTGAGATGTATTACAGTTCGCACGCCATAGTGGCTGGTAGATGAGCAAAATACCCACTACTGCACCTGAAATATCCCCATTTGGCGGGTTGGCAGGTGTTAATTTCAAACCCTGCCTGTCTGCCAAAATAAAAGACAAAAAATTTAACATTTGGTCTGAAAAGGAGAATTTCAGAGTTTGAGGTGCAGTGTCTTGACACTTAACTGGCGAACCAAAAATCCAACTTGTCAAAATAGTTTATTATTTATTCTGGAGATAGAAACAAAAGCTATGTAGCCTAAAAGGTTTCTCCTGAATTTCTGGGAAAGGATTTTGCACTCAGGTTTGCCTGTAGCGTGTGTGTGTGTAGCACACAGCGTTTTTCACCTTGTGTATACATAGCAAGCTCTATTATTCATAGTGTCATGTCCTCGGTCATTCTGTGTCTCAGAAAAGCCTGTGGCACAGGCAGCTTCCACACATTAGAGCTCCGAGAGGTGCCTAACTCACACACGGGGCAGCGTTTTACTGTCAAAACCTACATTCATCTCTGCCGTGACTAATTCTCTCATGTCCAGCTAAGTGACTAGGCTCATTTAGCATTATGTAGAGAAAATCTGAAAAACTTGGGGTGTTGTCGACTTGGATGACTAATTTTTAGCAGTTTTATCTTTGTAATGGGTGATCACGTTTATGGATTGTTTTTAGCACTTGTGTTTTCACACCTTTGACTTTTTTATTTAACATTTTTATGCATTTGGCAGATGCTTTTGTCCAAAGCGACTTACAGTGCACTTATTACAGGGACAATCCCCCCAGAGCAACCTGGAGTTAAGTGCCTTGCTCAAGGACACAATGGTGGTGGCTGTGGGGCTCGAACCAGTGACCTTCTGATTAACAGTTATGTGCTTTAGCCCACTATGCCACCACCGCTCCACACTATCAATGTAGAGTCATTCTGAAAGTAGGACAGAACAAGAATACAAATACACATAGAAAACCTTTCATGAAATTTGCTGATGGAGGACCAGGGCCAACTGATGTCTGGGAAATGTATAGAAGAGGAACAGAGGATAAAATTAAACAAGTCTAACAGGACATTCTATACATTAAATATATCTGAAATTACCTGGGACTTCTTTATCCCATAGCATAGGAAGAACAGTTTTATTTGGGGATCTTTGCATCTCCAAAGTCACAAGTCTTTGGAAAGGAAATTCTAGGATACACAGCAAAAGGATAATTGAAGTGAGAGAGAGAGAGGGCTGCTGAGGACTTAATGTCTGAGAGTTACAAAGCTTTATAATTTGGGCAGCACCTTACTCTCTTTGATTCTCTCACCATGTTACAAATGTGAACCTACTACTTGTTATGGTTACCCTGTCTTGTTTCACTGTTGCCCTCTTGTTTTCCATCTTGTCACTTTTGCACTTCTTAGTTTTCACTTTAGTCCCTTATGTAACTCCATAGTCCTCTGTTAGCGTTCGTGTTCCCTGTCATTGTTTTCACCTGCCCTCATTAGTTTGCCGTTTGCTTCTGTTAATCACCTTATTATCTTGTTTGAGTTCTGTTCTTTCATTGGCCCCTTTTCCCATGTTTGTGTATTTATACCCCGTGTCTTTGTTCAGTCTTTGTCGATCGTTGTTTGATGTCAACTCGGTGTGTATTTCCTCCTCGAGTCCCCTGTTTTGCTCACGTCGTGTGTAGTTTACTATTTTATGTTTAATTTCCCCATCGTGGGTTGTTCCTTTGTGTTTTCCTGTTTTGGTTCGTCTAATAAAGTTCAAACTGCGTTTGGATCCGCATTTCCTCGTCTGCCTCGTTACTCAAGCATAACACTACTTCTGTTCTCTCAGACTAGAGCGATGTATGTTGCACAATTAGTTGTATGGTAATCAAATAGTTCTATAAATATCAAAGAGGATCAACCTCATGGGGACTTTCAATCTAGAAGACATTATATAAAGCGCATAACACTTATTTATTGACCCCCCAAAAATTATTTGGACACTTGTGTGCATGCACACACACACACACACACACACACACACACACACACAAACAAATTAATTGCATAAGAAACAGAACACTAAATTAAAGGGCATATGCATGATGCTAGAGTTTTTCTTAACCATTGTGAAGAGTGCGTGGCCAGGCCGTGAGCGCTGAATCATCCTAATCAGACGGGAGGGGATAAGGATGAGCCAGAGATGCCAGTTTGAGAGAGAGAGAGAGAGAGAGAGAGAGCGAGCGAGCGTGTGAGCGCGCCATGTGTCTGTGTGCGTCTATGTTTTTTGTACTTTTTACAATTTGAGTTTGAAATTGAATTTTTATTGATTGTTCACTTCGGTTCCCACTTCCTCCTTGGTAGGGAAGGCAGAGTCTGCCACAACTATTTTTTTAATTACTTCTAACTAATTGATCTCAAGGTCATTTTGGTGAATTTAAGTCAGTTCCCCTTAATTTCACACAGATGTTTTAGCAGAGTAATCACAGGAGTAGTTCATCACATTAATGATGGACACGTTCCACAAAAATCTGATAACCAGAAAGTGGCCAATGTTTTGTTAAAATTTATCTACTGTTTTATAATTTGAGACTGAACAATAGAAATGGAGTGAACTGAACTGAATTGTTTTTGTTATTCTATCTATCTATCTATCCATCTATCTATCCATCTATCTATCTATCTATCTATCTATCTATCTATCTATCTATCTATCCGTCTGTCCGTCTGTCTATATATGTATATATATATATATATATATATATATATATATATATATATATATATGTAGGGGCTGTCAATCTATTTACTTGGTTAATTAACTGAATTGAATACATAAATATTTGCTGAGAAAGCCCCTCATATAACAATACTTAAATATATAATTATTAAATAATTTTAAATAATATATGTATATAATAATAATAATAATAATAATAAAGGATTTCATTATTGTGGTAGATGAGTAAAGAATTGATAAGAAAACTAAAAAAACTTGCTTTAGAATCTAATATATTGTATAATTCCATATCATTATTTTTTTCATTAACAATTTTTATTGATTCCATACTCGTATTTAAAAAAAAAACAGCACAATAATACATGGAATCAACTTTTATAAATTATTATTAATGCATAATTTAGGGTTCAACCAAATACTTGCGGTAATGTTCAGGTAAATATCCAAATTGAACACGCGGGAAACTTTTGTCCACACTAAATGCATGTGCGACATAATGGGATGTGTCTTTACTTCTCTGGGCAGCTTGGTAGAAAGATTTTGCAATGGCAAGATAGGGTCAAGGACTGTTCAATAAAGAGCTAGGAAGGGGCTCTCTGAGGTGGAAGTGACCAATGTGCCAAATGTCTGAGACCAAAAGCATAGTAATAGTAAAACAAAATCTTGGGGAGACCTAATACACTTTTGTCACTTGGCCTATGTAACTTACTGGAATGCAACCAAGGGAGTTTACCATTGCAAATAAAGGATTTAGCTATACAATCAAATTGTTTAAAATAAAAGATGAGAGCTTCAATGGGGAGAGACTGAAGTAGGTAGTTGAATTTTGGAATACAATACATTTTTATAACATCTTTATAAGTATCCTGAGAACTTAATAATTTTGTGGAGGCAAGGCATAGATCTAGTAGGGTCGGAGACGAATAACAAAATATAATCTACGTAAAGCAATGATTATGCGCCACACTTCCCGCCACATCCCTCGAAGCTCATAATCCTTTCTTATTGTGGCTGCTAATGGTTCCAGGCAAGACAGAACAATAAGCGGGAAAGAGGGCATCCCTGCTGGGTGTCCCCATTCAGAGTAAAATAATCTGAAATTAATCCATTTGTTTGAACCGCCGCTACCATGTGTCTATAAAAGTAAATGTATCCACCCAATAAAAGTATTTCCAAACTGTACATTTCCGAAATCTTAAAAAGATAATTCCATTCTACCATATCAAACACCTTTTTGGCATCAAGTGAGATGGCAGCGACCGGAGTCTGATCATTCACCACTGCTCACATGACATTAATGAAACTCCTAATGTTATCAGAAGAGTTACGGCCCTGAATAAACCCCATCTGGTCCATATGTATAAGAGATGTCCTAACTTTACTTAATCGGTTAGCCAAAATTTTTGACAATATTTTTACATCTAGCTGGATCAGGGAAATTGGACGGTAACTCTTACACTCACTTGGATCTTTGTCCTTTTTAAGAAACAGACCTTGTGTCATGGCTGGTGGAAGCTTATCATTCTTTAATGTTTCTGTATACATTTCTAGCAAAAGTGGAGCCAGTTCTGTAGCATATGATCTAAAAAATTCAGCTGCAAAGCCATCTGGTCCCGAAGCCTTGCCTGTAGTCAAGGCCTTAATTACCTCGTCAAGCTCCTCCAAGGTTATCTCAGAATCAAGAGAATTTTTTGCTCAGTCATCAGTTTAAGTCCTAATGGTTCCACAACATTTCGATGAAATGGAACTATAGAGATCAAGACAGAATTCTTTAAAAGCATTATTAATATCAACGGCTGAGGTAAATTTCACCACCAGCAGATTTTACTAAGGAAATGGTAGAAAAAGACTCTCTCTGTTTTGTATATATAGCCAGACGTTTTCCTGCCTTGTCCCCCAGGGCTTGCACATTTTTCCTTCACTATGATCAAGGACTGAGTCCATCAAAAGGCTACAGTCTCCTCCCAATATTATATCATGAGAGGTGACAGCGGCTTGCAACATCCCTTCAAGATCTATAAAAAAGCCCTGATCATCAACATTAGGTGTAATGTTGCAATGCAATTTCAGCTATAACAATAATGACTCTTCCTAATTTATCTTCACTCTGTTTGAGACATCTGAATTGTAGATGTTTACTTATCAGGGTAATGACTCCCCAGCTCTTACTTGAGCCAGCACTATAAAAAAATGCCCACCCCATATCTTTCCAAAATTTTCAGCTTCCTGTGGAGAAAGGTGTGTTTCTTGAAGAAACACTATATCATATTTCTTATGCTTGAGAAGAGAAATAACTCTTCTCAAGCATGGGTTGCCCCAACCCATTCACATTCCACGTGGAGAGAGACAATCCACTCATATTAACATTTGACAGTTTGACATATAAGAAAAAATAGATCATGCGTCAAAGACAAGATTATAAAGACCACATTCCACCATTAGTAACGATCAAACCCCGCAACATCCCCTACAACAACAAAAAAAAAAACACTGTGCACGACAGCGCCAACTGGCGTCCATCCCTCCAAACTCAAACAGTCCACGTATGCCTAAGAGAGCCCCCGCGACAACCTTGCTGTCAGATTGCTCAAGTCCGGTATTTCAATACACATTTTGTGAGACAAAATTACACAGCAAAATATAATAATCTATAAAACAAACTTCAGCCAATATGCAGCATACAAAGAGTATGTTGTTTCATTCATGTTGATGATCTCAGAAATGTGGCCAGAATTTATCGGGGCCTGTCTGCTTCCGCGAATCACCGAGCTAGAACCCTGTGAGCTCTCTCGATTTTCAGCTTATGGCCTGCTAGGTCGAGCAGACTCGGAAACAAACCATCCAAGAATTCTACCATATCCTGTCCTTCCACTCCCTCCGGGACTCCCACAATACGAATGTTATTCCATATCCTCCAACTTCTCCCAGACATGCTCCAAATCCACCTTGGTCGCTAGTGGATTAGCAGATAATTTCCTCTCCGATGACTCCGATGAAACTTCAAGTGATCGATTGACGTATCAGAGCAAGATCCTCCAAGTCAGCAATGACCTTCTTCAGCATTGCTGACATGTTCAGCATCTCCTGCCGCATTTCCCACATCTCTCCGACTAAATCGACTACCAGGTACGAGGCCTGCTCGGGGGTGTCAGCCTGAGCACATAAGTGTCTTTTAATGTCTCCAGAGCCCGAGGATTTAAATTCTTTGACATATTGTCCTCCTAGAACAGTTATGGAACAGAGTGTATCGAATCTCACAGGTTTATGTCATAAAAGGTATTAAAACTAGCAGTGCACAGAGATCGCCGTTCACACGTCCGATCCTCGCATGGTGTCACGTGACTCCTAATTCCATATTATTAGACAGAAACGCATAATTGGCCTACAGTTCACAGCATTCCATTAAGCAATTGAATTTGTCAATCTGCCTGAGATAGATTTATTATAAGAGCTTGTCTAACCACGCATTAATGACGTGCTTTAGAAGGACTTTTGGAGCGTCCATAAACATAGAGTTTCTAGGTCAAGTGTAGTTTGAAACTTAGAAAAACAGTTCCTGAGATCCCTGCTTTCGGATTTGTGCTCCCATCAAGCTGATCTTGTGCTGTCTGCTGTCGGTGAGTGTGTATAGGCTACATGTTGCCTATACAGCTGAAGTTTTGCTTACTGCCCCCTGGAGAAAACAGGTGGTACTTCAAGCTTAAATTGCTCAGATGGAAAGAATATTCCATTTTACGGTACGGGGACATGATTAATTGCGTAATTTTTTTAAAGCGCTATTGTTTATTATTTAATGTATTAAATCGACTGCCAAGTACATACACACACACACAGACAAAGATCCCCCATTTAGCCTGAACAGACTGTAGGGGCAAGTGCTGTTAGCGACAGCACTTCTCTCGAAGGCCGGAACAGTATTGTCATCAAGGGTGTGTGAGTGGCCAGTTCATACACGTCTTAAACAGCACAATACTAATGTCTTAACCCGGGAAAGTTTAGAGTCAACATTTGTGGATATCCTGATTTTCACACAGCACTCATGTATCTCATGCTCCTTCAGGCTTGCACGTTGTGACCTAGGTGACTGGTCCCGACCTGGTTCAGATAATTCATCAGCTGGTTTGTTAGCCATGGCTTGTGGACATCGAACTTCCGTGATCACATCCAGAGATTTCACTAGCGTTCCTAGCACGCTTAATCTGTTACACTACTGTTTGCCCTAACTGTCGTCAGTACTTTACGCATAAATACATACCTATAAATCATAAATCCAGAGAAACTGATAATTTTGCAGTGGTCTCTTAATTTTTCCAGAGCTGTAGTATATACAGGACCATAACGCCAATATACTACATTGAGGGGACAAGTCCCCTCCAAAAATCATATATGGCCAAACAAACAAAATATTGACTTCAAAAGACACTTTTGATATTGTCTAATCAATGCTTTACTTTTCGGCCACACTAGTGCAATATATTTTACTCTGAATATCTGAACTATTATATTTATTATTTTAATTAATTATTTTAATTATTATGTATAAATTATATTGAATAATGTTGATTTGGGAGCCAAATATTGATTATATACAATTAATTGTGATTACTTCACCGGCATGTCATGTTAAATAGTATTTATATTGTATTATATAAAAAGTGTCATATTTATAATATCAATAAAATATGTACATTATATATATAAGTGTATTGCAGTAGTAGGAACATTATATAGGTATTTTATGGAATGTGCATATGTACTTTATACATACGAGTTTACATTTTTTATAGAGATCACATCACGGTGTGTGTGTGTGTGTGTGTGTGTGTGTGTGTGTGTGTGTGTGTGGTTCAGCTTTGTAAGTTGGTGTTTTGGACTCTAGGGCTTATGCCAACATTTGTGGGTGGAGGTTTAGGGGGGATTACAAATTGTTCGTGCATAAAATCCCACCTCTACAATCCCCCAGCTGATAGCATAATATATTCTTTCAGGATCATCAGGGACAGACACACACACGCACGCACGCACACACACAGAGAGAGAGAGAGAGAGAGAGAGAGAGAGAGAGGTTGACTACTGGGATTTTACATCATCGCAATGCCATTCTTAATTAGTGTTCCTCTATGCTCCTCAATAACCTTTCATGCATTAAAACCCTCCACTGTCCAATAATCTCACATCTGTAAGGGCCAGAGAGAGAGAAAATGACTGCCCCAAGCCCGGCCCTCTTTATATCTTTAAACAACCAATCACCTAAGACACACCAGAGAGAGGAATGCCAGTCCAAGTTTCATCTTTGCTAATTAGAGAAAATCTGCTTTGGTTAGAACATTTATAAAGGAATCCCTGCTGCTGCCAAGGCCCGTTAAAACCAGAATGAATCCATGACATCCTAGTTACATAGCAAAGTCTTGAGTTGTTGCGCAAATGTTCAGTATTCAGTGGTATCTTCCACTTGTGCCAAGACGCGATAAGGAAGGGAATTAATTAATTAATTGAGTTAATATTTTAACTAGCTGACTGAATAAGTGCTGATGAGAAAGATAGGAAGCCATGGCCCATTTCCCAACAAAATGTCATTGAGAGAGGCAGGAAGTGCAATCCACCTATCCGTTAATCATCCACAACAAAGACCACTTATGAATCTCTGAGCGATTCTATGCACTCAGCAATGTTACAGAAAGAGATCTTTCTTTCTTCTTTCCATCGTTTTAAAGGTGTTATGTGGCAAGTAGAACATAATAGTAGCCATGTGGAGGAAAAGACAGTTAGTATGAGTGTGTATGTGTGCGTATTTAGCAGACATTTTACCACATAAAAAAAGAACACCCCAGCCTGGCTGTCATCATTAAAAATGGACGAGCCAAAGACAACTGTGTCTTAAAAGGCAATTAACCACTGGTGAGTACAGCATGCTGAGCTGAGGCAAGAAACAGACCAGTTTCACTTCCCTGTGTGTAGGAATCGATAGCCACTTAGCAGCTGTGCCTCATAGTCTACCTTTGCATTCCAAAACTGTGTGCAGATTTCTATGGACATTCTTTGTGTGTAGCGATGTGCTGTTACACTAACATGCTTAAAGCGATCATTGACCATATTGCCTCCTATGCCAAATAAGTTAGTTCAATGACTAAACTTTGATAAAGCACCTTAACAAACTAAACACCCCTTACAAGTAAGGCCAATTAGCAGATTCTCGTGGCCATGCAATCCTTGTGTTGGTTCATCTTACCGAACAAAGACTTCGACAAAACAAAATTTAAAGAAATGAATTCTGAACCACAAAATGGCTCTTCAAAACATTTCCAAGGATACTGTTTGTATAGGCTTTAGCTTTTAATAGTCTTATGCAAAAGGTCCTAGAGTTTACGTCATGTTCATATGGGGACAACAGCTAGCTTACTTCAGGCAATAGATTCTGGCATTTAGGCATTTGTGCTAATTGAAAGGTCACCCTCGTAATTATCTACTCTTGAGCAAATGCAAACACTCTTCATTTCCAGAGTCATGAGCGGCAAGCATTGTGTCCTGACGGCTAAGTTACATACAGTCTATCATTATCGCATGCAGAGTTGAGCTCTGTAAGACATTTCATTTAAGCAGCCACTAACCTAATTAAAGCTTGTTTCTCCACATCTTTGCAATCTAATAACTAATTAGACAGAGTCCAGCACAGCAGCAGTAAGCAACAAGGCTGGAGGCTAAACTAGCCTCTTTATTTCTTCATCTTCCACCTCTCAATCTCATCTGTGCCATATTCTGTCATCTTTTGTCTTGCTACAAACTCTAGCTGTCTTTCTCACCACTCAATGGTAGGAGTCCTCAAGAATGCTGTGAAAGCACATGGGACTCTCTTTGTTGGTCTCTAATGTTTAAAAGCATGGTCTCAGGAGGAATGAATGAACATAACATGGGGCACTCGGCAGGGATGAGGGCAACCTTTGATCCTGCCTTAAAAGAAGGGGTAAACTTGTATACTAGAATGAAATACAGGGAGAACAACGAGGATGGAGTGTCAGCTAAAGAAAGGGATTCTAGAAATGGGGTGATGTGAGACTAAGAGGTAACTGGTACAAAAAGAGAAACCAATCGAAAACACAGTGGACCTCTGGGAATTACCCAGATTCTCTGGAATCCAGATGTAGCACAGGTCTGGGAATACAAGAAATCAATGTCTTACATGAGATCTACCTTCACTGTGGGCTACATGTGTTGTCAAAGGGACTTGAAAATGCATCTGAAGCCCAAGTGACAAAAATTGAATTACATTTTTTCAATGAGGCAAGCATGAGAACTGAGTAACACTTTGTACTGCAAAGAGCCTGAGAGTTCACACAACATCTTGCACATCTCCTTAAAGAGCTCCTCGAAGTGACTGACTCACAGGTGGATGGCTGCCGGTAGCTTCACCTCTATCATTTGGATGTGTCAGCATCCATTAATTTACTCTACTTTTCTTTTGCCCTCCAACCTCTCACTGAGATGCCACTGTTGCTGAAATGGACAAACCAATGTAATGTCTTCTCTAGTTCTTTTTTCCTCAAAATTTTTTTTACATGCTATGAAAATTCTCACTCTGTTCCCTTCTTTTAACAGTATACTTCTGCACATTCTGACATCAAGTATGGTTTGTGAAATAGAGAGTATCAGAGACAGAGGAGAGAAAACAAAAGGCAAGATAATATGATACAGAGGAAAGGATTGAGGATGTACACTGGGTCAGGAGAGAGCAATTAGCCAATCAAGCATGCTACCATGATCGGTCCAGAAAGCCTACTGTGGCCAATAATAAACCAGGGTTCTGCCCATGCCGAGACATTGCTCAACAGACACTCAATAAAGCAGTTTCCCAGAGAGAAGCTTAGATCAACCACTGTTAGCAGTGTGGGTTTTCAGCATGAGCACCCCTCCATGAAATGCACATTACCATTGTATCATGTGCTCTTCTTAATGGCTGGACACTGAGCTGAAGGAGGAATCCCAGAAAGATTTGTTCTGTCACAATACACAGGTTCAGATTCTGTATGTAAAAGCACCTAAAATCCACACGGGATCTCCCACACTCACAAAATTTGCCATTTTCCCTAAATGTACACTTTCCTTAGCATATTAACGAACTAATTCTGCAACTCCTGTTGTTATGCGGTTGCTAAGTTGTTCTTAATGGTTTTTAGAACATTGTTATGCGGTTGCCCTGTGGTTACTTACTGGCCCAAGTCAAAAGAGACCACTGCGCAAGTCTCTGTGCTATACTGCTCCCTAGATATGGCTCATATTCCTCCTTCAAATGTAAGTCCATAGGTTTATCTTTCCAGACGAAAATGGTAGGTGTGAAAAATCACTGTATTTTCCAGACAACATGATAACACAGGAAGCCGGCATGTTGTTTTTTTCAGACAGTTCCAGGACACTAGGATCGGCCACAATATGCTGATTCACTGACAAGCACCATCTCCTATTAGATATTTTTGCCTCAGCTCGAGTGTGTTTACATTCCCTTGTGGAGTGAGTGGAAGTGTGTTGCGTGAGCAGCATGGGAGACTGCATTTTTGCCTCCTGCATTTTTTTGATTCGATAATCAGTATAAAGCATGATTCGGAGGTTGCATTTTGATATTAGCTGGTCAAACACACTGCACACAGAGCACATATGCTTTCACAAACAGATGAAAACAGGTAGTAGTGTTTTAATGTAGCCTATTCAGAGTATTTTGCCTTGAAGTAATTTATGCAACTAGCTTAAAAAATCTGTCCAAAATAACATTATTGTGCTAACAAAGTCTAGAACGGTGTCAAAAGCAACACCTCATATCTCCACAAAATTACCTTTTTATCACGTTCCTTTATACAGCACAAATTTACGTATGTCATAAACAGATGTGGATTATTTTGGGGCATATTCTGTTTATGTTTTCATGAAATACTATGACATGATTACATTAAACAGATGCTCCAGATTACAACGTGCAAAATTACTACATGATACGATGCGTAGAACTTGATATAATCTTGACAGGCCACAAATTGACATACTGAATGGCTGAAGGGAAGTCGGCGGATCCCGAGACCTAATGCCTTCCGCATGCAACCGGCTTCAGGCTATTATTGCGACTTACAGTATAAACACATTATGTGTTTTTTTTTTTTTCTTTTCTTGTCAACAATGGTTTTAACCAGTTGTGTTCAGGTGATTTTACTTCTCCTTAATCTCACGTAGCCAGACTGCGGCATAGGTCTGGGGTCTATTGCTGCTTCAGGTGCCAAGAACTGCCCATTTAGACAGGAAAAGCCGTCTAATTGACATGTAAAGCAACCAATCAAGTCATTAAGGTGTTTTTAGGAGCGGGGTTTGCCTCAAACAAATTCTAAATATCTTTAAAAGATATTTGTCACTTACCTTGCAAACTTGGGCAAATTCTTTGATTATTTTATCATCAAAGGTGCTCATTCTATCACCGAGGAACCTTATGAACTCAGCTTGGCTTCCAGGCGGACTGATGACTGTCTGTCTACTCACGTAAGTTCCATCGAACCAGCCAATCGGATTTGCGCTGATTGTTCGAGAAGGAGTTTTCCAGTTTTGTGTGCTATAACCATCACATGGTTAGTGCACAGATTGTGGGCGGTCTGTGGGCTTGCCCTCTGAGGTGGAGACAGACTTCTCCTCAACAAACACAAAATTTGTGGAGTCGTTCATGTCCACTGTACAAACGGTGCAGACAAGTTACATGCCCAGTTTTAATTCTCAGGTTTAGGGGATTTGAAAAACCCATAAGCATAATTATCAGCAATAGTGATGCTTGCTTTAGCGTGTGCCACTAATAATACTTGGAGAAAGAAAGAAAATACTGATGGAAAAAGAGAGAGAGGTTTCATCTGATTTATTGCAACCTGTGCAGAGACTACACCACGGGACCTCGACATATTGAGATACTTTGCTTGAGTCTCTCTTTTCCCCCCTAATTAGAACCTCCACACATACCATGCCCTTCTTACATAACTGACCCTCTCCTTATCACCAGCATGCAGGCGATTCCCATTATGCAACAGCCTCTCAAAACATTCTGTCTACTCTCCAGAAGTCCAGACTAGCTACTCCTGCCTCCCATCCTCCCAGCTCTGCCATAATCATCTAAATCCTCAAAGAAATTAAAGCATAAAACAGGTTTCTTTGGAGCTCTGGAGTCTGACAGCATCAGAAAAACACAAATTCACCACTCATGACCAGTCGAGTTTCAAAGTCTTTCTGATAAGGCCCTGCAGTAAAATAAAACTACAGCCTATACCTGTAAGCCTTTATGAATGCATAACACATCAATCATCTAGACGTCCATCATTCTTAGTGTTTTAAACTAATATGAAGGTTAATCAGATAAATTGTACAGTACAAAGTACAATGTATTTCTTCACACCACAGAAGATTTTAGGACAATCTGTCTGCTTAATTAAAAAATACATTTGTAACATCCGCTTCTGATACTTTAGGTCTTTTATATAAAGCTTTCATAGGATTTGAAAGTTGCACATTGGCGAAAAAGGTTGCATTTGATGTTGTACTTTGCATTTCAGAATGACTGCAAACATTAGATAAATACTTGCAGACGGTATGCTTCTAAACAGACGTGTCCTGTGATAAGAAACAAATACATTTTAACATTACTCTTTACATGTACAAGAGAGAAACTGTCTCAGATTAAATAAAAATGCGATTGCAGACTGTTCCTTACCTAGCTATTTTTTTTTAATTTGCATCAGTGTACAGTGCTGATTACGCAATAGAATAAGCAGCACAGTTATTGTGGCCTTCTGAGTCGGGAATACAGCAATGTTGACAGTCTCTCTATCTCTCCTGCTCACCTGGTTCAACTTATCTTCCCCAATACATGGCACTAGACACTTTCAGGGCTGGATCAAAGAACTCTTTTTCTAAGCACTGAGCTTAGCTGTTATAGGTGAGTGTGGAGGGTGTCATTTGTGAGACAGGAGATGCTAAAAGTGTTGTCATCTGGGAGGAGAAAAACAAGTTACTGCAATAGAGGTGGCAAATTTGTCAACTGGTATATCAAGGTAATGCGAAATGATGCCACCATACAGTAAATTACTTTTTCTTCTAAAAAAATGCAATGTTAAGACCAGACAATGCTTTTATCAGAAAGGCGAATGACATTATAAACAAAAAAAAAAACGTACTTTCCTAAAGCCTTTGCTATGTTGATTTATCACGATTCTCACATTCATTTTCAACAACTAGCCTTACTCCCCCCTCATACTGTCTCTGAGCTTAGCAAAAAGAAGATATTTTTGGTGTGGGAGGTACAAAACCATAATACTAAGACACACACACAGACACATGCACTCAAATTGTCATATACATTATACTCATTTGTATACATGCTGGAAACTGCTTAAGCTCATCGACTCCTTTAGTTACTTGCAAATGCAGACACCCACGTGCACCTGTGAATATTTTCATAAACCACTACTATAAGCAATACACACATAGTCTGGGCAGCAGGGGACCCTCAGGACATGCCAGCTGCATTACCCCCAATTCTAGCACCATCAATAATATTTCCTTTTCTCCTTTCATGGCAGTAGGATTAATGAATGTCTTAAACCCCGGAAAACACTTCCATTCCCCCTGTTCTTCAGCCATCTTCCACCAATTTCCAGCGAACTCCTCCCTTATCTGCTCTTTTAATATATGTATATCATTGTTTAAAACGTCATGGTTACTGTCGTAACCTCCGTTCCCTGAGAGAGGGAACAAGACGTTGTGTCGAATGAAGTGACACAAGGGGTCTTCCTTGGGAGCCTTGCGTACCTCTGAAATGGAGAAAAGGCCAATGTGAAATTGGCAGACAGAATTTGCTGGGAGCGGCACCTGTAGCCGAGGTACCAGTCGTCAAACCGCGAAGGCTGTGGGGAGGACGGAGGGTTCCAGTCCAAGCATGTCGGTCATCTGTGCGCCAGCCTCAGTCTGGGCGGGCTGGCCCGAAGGCGGCAGCCCAGTCGAGTCCTCCGCATCAGATGCCTGGATGCTCTCCGATGCAGAGGAGATGTCATCATCCAATTCCAGGGGCTCAAGGGAGAATGCCGGCTGGCACTCATCCTGAGCTTGAATGGAAGCGAGTGAGCGTGTCGGGGGCGAGTGATCCGTGGGGATTTACCAGACGAAACAGAGCCTGTCGTCATCCCCAAATCGCCTTCATTGCCAGCCGGGTCATCCTCATCCCGTGGGAAGAAGGAGCGACACGGGGGGGGGTCACTTAATCTGACACAACGTCGAGTGAGTGACAGAAGGGGAACCCATATGACCATGTCCATGTCAAACAAAAAAGATTGTACTGTAATTACAATGAATGGGGACTGGATCTTTCAAGCTTCAAAAAGGATAAAAAAAAAGCATCATTAATGTATCATAAAAGTGGTCCATATGACTTGTGCATTATACAGGCCAAATGGTAGCTTTGTGTGACAAATAGACAGAAATGTAAGTCGTAATTCAATGATAACATTCCCCTCTAGAGAACTCAAGATCTATAAAACTGATTCATGAAAGATCCAACTTGAAAGGCTGAATAATTAATCATGGACACTGTTAATTGTCATTAACGATCATGAATGTGCCAAGGAGAGCTGGAGCTAGAGTTTCAGTGAACAACAAATTATATTTTCAGTCTGTTCATCAGAAAAAGTTCAAAATTTGTTCATGACACACATGACTGAAATTCCTTTTGTGTTTCATGGAAGAAAGTAAGAATTTAAATTTTTTGGGTGAACTTTCTTTAAACCATCCCCTATCTGGTCTCCAGTAACAGGCAGTGTGGTCATGTTCAGAAATGGGACAGAAGTGGGTCAACTCCATTTGAGGGGTAGATCACATCAGCTGCCCGATTTAATGACACAGTCAGGTGATTCTGGGCAAATGTAGCCAGCCAGCTAACAATACCAAATCAGCTAAATGCACAGATCCTATTAAGCTAACCCAATGTCCGATCAAGAGTTCATCCATGTTGTATGACAAAAAGGAGAGAGAGACAGATAGAGAGAATGAGTGAATGAGTCTCCCTTATCTACACTTTCACCACGTTTATCTAAACAGGTATCTCTGCATTGGCAAATATTTCACCACTTATAGACTGAGATAACATTCCGTCATTCTGAAATTGCATTTGGTACATTAGAGGTCTTGGGGTTGACGACTGCTGGGAGTATTGAGTATACTCAGAGAGAAGAGTGTGTGATGCTATTATGCAAGAGTGTGAGAGTTATTGCTATTATGGACTGGATCCATACCTTCCATTCCACCTGCTCCATTAAATACTAGGCTAATCACTGTGGAATCTTTTTTGGGCTTCGTACAAGAGCAATTCTAATTCACTAGCCCTTTTTCTTAAGATTTAATTTAAGGGATGCACCAATATAGAACACTGAACACAAATTTTGAGATAATGCATTTCAGTTAATGGCTGATAACGGATACAATTTACCATTTTATACATCTATTCTATTTAGTTTTATGGCCGATAACTGATACGACAAAGACCAATATTATACTTTGTGTCTGTTTAAAAAAAATAAAAAAATAAAACTAAATTTACAAAAATCTTGAATAAAATAAAATAATTTGCAGTATGAAAAACCGATAAACTTTTTTGGGAAAAAGAAAAATGCTATTGTCTCCAGTGTATTATGCATCCCTGATTTAAATTGTGCCATCTAATAAATGTAGACTCTGGGTTTCTCAGATATACTATATGTGTGCACAAACACTCAATCACACATTGAAAGTTGCACAAAACAAAACCTATTTATCTCTAAATCAGAAAACGTTCTCGCTCAACGTTATCTGCAGTTCTGGTGGGAACTCAATAGAAATGGCCATTTCCTGGTCTTGGGTGTGGACCCCCACATTATCCCTGCAAAAATGATCTAAGTTGCTTTTGTTTGGAGAGAGAGAGGGAGGCCTGAAATGTCTTCTGAGAGAAAAGGCACATTAGGACCACGAAAAACAGACACACGTGCACACGCACACACTTTTGACTGAAAACCTGGTCATGGGGCCATACCAGAGTCAGTGATCAAAATCAAATCTATTTATTCAGAGTGCTTGTTCTGTAAGCAAAGGAAAACCTCCCAAAAGGTTGGGAAGAAATGTATGTGGCCTTTCCATCCCATGAAGCAGATTGCGGGGAAAAAATTGATCTTCACACAAAAGGGTGCAAAGAACATTTCCTGCAATAAGTCATTCCATCCTTTAGGTTGCCTTGAGTCTGTTCAAAGAAATGGAGATATAAGTCTAATGTCGATTGACATTTCACATATCCAAGAGGGACTACAAACGCTAACTACTTTCCTTAAAGACCCATACAGGGACAGAATTACACCTAACAACCAAGACTTTTTTCTTAAAGAACACAAAGAACCAACAAAAAGCCCTTTCATTTAAATGAGTCTCACAGACTAACCGTGTGTACATACATATTTGTTTTTTAAAACCTGTGTGTGAACGTTTTCACAGAAATCAATAATGATTCATTAATACATGACCATTCAATAAGTCTTAATTTGAAGTAACAAAAATTAAGTCTAATAGCTCGATCTGGAAAAGGTTCTGTATAAAAGTTCTGCAGATCATGTGTGCACTTCCAGAGAGTGTAAGCATACCTTTGTAAAAAGTAAGGGGTGGATGTACAGGAGAGGTTGTGCCAAAAGCCCTTATATAGAGATTGTTTGTGCATTTTTTATGTAAATAACTAACTGTGGGCACATGCTTGATCATTTAGAATAATATGGACACAACTACAATAGAGCGAGGGCAAGGACAAATGTATGTGTAATCTGTAATCCATCTGAACCTTTTCTAAGCACATAAGATTGTAACTTGTACACAATTATTGTGCATGTGAGACATACTATGCGAGACCCATTTTGTCTTGACGCGTTTTCTTCTCTCTTAAGCCTAGCACTGCGTTATCGATATATGCTAAGTGAGCATAGTGTTATAAGAGCAAGTAATTGTATATACTAACTGTCATGACTACCCCTGAAAAATATAATTAATAATAATAAAAGAAATTAATGTAATAATAATGGGTTATTATCAAATGAATTATTTTTACCTGCAAAAACATCTTTTAGCATACACATTTATCTCAATGGCAGTTGTTTGGCTGATGCGTGCAGCCTTGAAAGTGTTTGACTTGCATGCTGCCATATTTGCTTTATGGGCACACAGTTCTAGAGACATTTTTTTGAGCCAATCACCTGAGCCAAAAATGCAGACAGGGAAAAACACATGTCTATTTCATGTTGTTAAAAGCCCTCCAAATAAATCAGCCACTTATGAAACATCTACTAAAATATAATATAATGGCATTTTTTAAATGTAGATGTTGCAAAAATTTATATTTCATCTAAATACAAGTTTTCAATGGCTGCCAATGGAGAAACATGCTTTATGCCATCATAATTGTGTAGATACAATATCAACCAGCAAGGGCAAAATGACTTAGTCTGACCCCCTGGTTACTATTCAATGTACAGTGGAAAAAGTTGAAGAGGACTTTAAAAATAAGAGTCAAGTGGACATTACTCCTGAACTGAATGCTTCAGATTTCAGCACAATCTGTTTTACTTGCTGAATCTTGTAAAAAGTGATATCTTATATATTTTTCTCCCTATTTCTCTTGAAGTGTTGCAGTGTTACACGTCCCCGCAGTCATTATCATAATGTTCTGTAGCTGTGCTACCATCAAAGTGATGAAGAAAAGTGAAAAACAAAAATGAAAAAAAAAAAAAACTTGTGAGGCAAGCTTGCATATCGACTGCCTTTTTAAACATGTGTGATATACATGTGTGATATACATATATTAAAAGAGCAGAAAAGGGAGGAGTTGGCTGGAAATTGGTGGAAGATGGCTGAAGAACAGGGGGGAAGGGAAGTGTTTTATGGGGTTTAAGACATTCATTATTCACTAATGCACTCCTAACTTATGTGTAGGGGTTGAGTTGGGGAGGAACGGTCCGGAATGGCGTTCCAGCACCTCCAATTAAAAAAAGAAAGAAAATATATATTGGCAATCCGTTCGTCACTTTATTCTATTTCCGGCAGGCAGGCTTCAGTTCAGTTTCTTTGATGCATTTTGTCTCCATTTAGTGAGTGTGCTCGCTCAAAAACACCTTTAAAGTTAATTCCATAAGCATTATGTTTCCTCCTAGCCTCTTTTGGAACTGGCTTGCTATATGCGCCAAGAGCGACACTCCTTTAATGGAGTGTGTCGCACTTGCGCTCTGCCTCGCTCCGCTGCCCACTTCTGTTCCTGTGAGATCAAAAATGAATATGCAACCAGTGCTCCAAGTGGGAAGAAATGTGTGGTGACAGGGTTGGGGGGGTGGATAAGTGGGTTTAGGGTTCGTCCTCCTCAAAAATCCCAATTTAATCCCTGTTTATGTGGCTAAATAACTGAAAAGGCAATAATTAAATGAAAATCTACTCAGGCTCACTTGCTTCAATCAATTTGCTCTGGTATGGTATGGCACCATAATGTGTAAACTGTATTTTGAATGCACAGAAAGTTGCTTTGGATAAAAGCGTCTGACATTTACATGATATATTATGTATATGTACATTTTAGCAAATTATGTAGTTGTTGATGTGTACACAAGATGGTGGCTACAGCCAGACTTTTAAAATATTTGATTGAAACATGCACAAATTTGAGGTACTATGTTTAAAAAATACATTTTAGCATTTCAGGGTGTGCAATAATCAAACTCCACAGCTATTGGCAAGACTGAGTTTCTAAAGGTAGCGATCTTTATTTATTTCTGGCGTGGGACACTTTTTGATAAAAAGGTGGCGCCAGTCTTGGCTGTTACTGAATGCCATCGACGTGTCAACCTTCACATGGTGTGTGAAAGAGAGACACAGTGAAAGAGAAAAAGCAAAACATTGAGAAAAGGATCTGTCTGTGTGGCACCTTTGAGGTATTGACAGCAGTGAGGCCAGGTGTCCAGAAGAATACCATAGAGCAAGTGTTTCCTCTCTCACTCTGTCTCCTGTTGAGTAAAAATCAATGGTACAAAAGAACACACACCCAAAGCAGCAGGGCCAATTTATATGGAATTTCCAGTGAAAACCTATGAGTGACAAATGAATGTCACAGAAACTGGCCTGGCACAACTAAGGCTGCAAGTGCTCAGAGTTGCCACAAGGAGCGCTATTGCAGGCATAAATGTAAAGTTTTCTCTTTAAAGTCAACTGCGCACATGGCAGAGCAACTGTTTGAAATAATCTTTAAAGTTAGTTGAAATCATCATGAATTGTCCTTCGCAATCCATTTTAGTTAAGTAATATGATGTGTTTCAGAGTGAAACTGGATATTCAATGAGGGAAAAAAGTTCAACGGGATTTGATTTTATCAGGAGTTGATTAAATAGTGAAAACTGGCTGTTACATAACAGACTGGAGCCAAGGGTTTGGAGGGAAGGGATTAGTAAGTAACAGGGATTCCTGATGACTGCCAAAATAGAAAGTCAAAAGGAGAAGGAAGTTATTACATTTAGATTTTTTGAAGATTACAAAGAAAACAGTATTAACATTAACATGCACCATTAATTCATGTACAATAAGAACAGAAATGTGTATTTAAAAAATTATATTTCTGATTTCACAACTGAAAACTGTCAACTTGTTTATACACTAGTTAGCTGCCTGAAAAATTTCACAGATTTATGAATGGGGATGCTCCAATCGATCGGCCACCGATCGGTGTCAGCCGATATTCACGTCTTATGACTCGATCGGTGATCAGTAATTTGGCCAATTGCATAAACCGACCGCTCATTTCTCAAAACACGCACGGTTCCTTTAAGACTTGAGCAGCACTGCCATGGCATTACGGAGTGTGGGGAATAGTGGCATAGTGTTGTAAGACAACAAACTTGATTCTGCAGTTAAGAACGATGCAGTGGGAGAGGTATGGCGAATATGAAAAGTTTGTGTACTGTACTGTTAATGTGGCATTTCACATGCGACAAGGCAAAGGGAAAACTGTGCGAGCTGTGAAACGGTCCTTATTATCGTTCATGGCGACAGCTTCTCAGTCTCCGCCGGGCATAGGCATCTCAGTAATAATGCAAGTTACAAGATGTGGTGTAATTCAAAGATCTTTATTAAATATCTGCCGATTAAACAGCATTAACAATATTAGCAGCAGTAGAGTCCAATAACATCCGCTCTTATACAACGAATCAATAGCCAAAAATATCACATTAAGTTTTTAATTGCACCTATGGGTCATCAGTTTGTTTTCAGTTTGACACTAAGCTTACATTTTTTATGGAGCTATCTATATTAATATAGAGAATATTTTGTTAGTCTAAACTTTTTTATAGTCTTATATAAAAAAATATTTTTTAATAAGCCTTTTAAACTTTAAAATAAAAAATGTGTCAGCAAAAAATAGGCAAAGTGATATTACTGAGAAGAGGAAATTTCAATTAATAATGACAGTGTGCAGAAAGCTTACATATACAGTTGAAGTCCGAAGTGTGCATAAACCTTAACCAAATACATTTAAATTCAGTTTTTCACAATTCCTGACATATAATCGTAAAAAAACATTCCCTGTCTTAGGTCAGTTAGAATCACTAGTTTATTTTAAGAATAATAGTTGAAAGAATGATTTATTTCAGCTTTTATTTCTTTCATCACATTCCCAGTGGTTCAGAAGTTTACATACACTTTGTTAGTATTTGGTAGCATTACATTTAAATTGTTTAACTTGGGTCAAATTTTTTGGATGCCTTCCACAAGCTTCTCACAATAAGTTGCTGGAGTTTTGGCCCATTCCTCCAGACAGAACTGGTGTAACTGCTTCAAATTTGTAGGCCTCCTTGCTCGCACATGCTTTTTCAGTTCTGCCCACAAATTGTCTATCAGATTGAGGTCAGGGCTTTGTGATAGCCACTCAATACCTTGACTTTGTTGTCCTTAATACATTTTCCACATGCCTGGGGTCATTGTCCATTTGGAAGACCCATTTACGACAGAGCTTTATCTTCCTGGCTGATGTTTTGAGATGTTGTTTCAATATATCCACATAATTTTCATTCCTTCCAACAAACAGTTCCATTTTTTGTTTCAATAGACCAGAGGACATTTCTCAAAAAAAAAGATCTTTGTCCCCATGTGCACTTGCAAACTGTAGTCTGGCTTTGGAGCAGTGACGTCTTCCTTGCTGAGCAGCCTTTCAGGTTATGTCGATATAAGACTTGTTTTACTGTGGATAGAGATACTTGTCTACCTGTTTCCACCAGCATCTTCACAAGGTTCTTGTTTTTGTACTGCACATTTCACACCAAACTACGTTCATCTCTTGGAGACTGTGGCAGGGCAGAGGGCGGGGCCGGGTCGTGATCATACACACCCGGTGCCCTATCAGGCTAATTAATCCTCTGAGAGGGATAAAGGCTGATGGCAGACGGTGGTGCGACGAGAGAGAGATCATTTACGGACATGTCCGTCATGTGTGTGTTTGTGTCTTTTAAGTTTCTCATTAAAATATTATTTATATCGTCAAGCCGGTTCTTGCCTCCTCCTTTCCATTGAATACGTTACAGAGACAGAATGCATCTCTTTCCTGAGCTTTATGATGGTTGTGTGGTCCCATGGTGTTTATACTTGTGTACTATTGTTTGTACAGACACACGTGGTACCTTCAGGTGTTTGGAAATTGCTCCCAAGGATGAACCAGACTTGTGGAGGTCCATAATTTTTTTCTGAGTTCTTGGCTGATTTCTTTTGATTTTCCCATGATGTCAAGCAAAGAGTTTGAAGGTAGGCCTTCTCCTTTCTTCTGAAAGGAGATCGGTACATCTCCTTTCAGAAGGTAATTGGCTAGTTGTCTTGACATCATTCTCTGGAATTTTTCAAGCTGCTTAAAGGCCCAGTTAAATTAGTGTATGTAAAATTCTGACCCACTGGAATTGTGATATAGTCAATTAAAAGTGAAACAATCTGTCAGTAAAAAATTGTTGGACAAATGATGTATCATGCACAAAGTAGATGTCCTAAACGACTTGCCAAAACTATAGTTTGCTAATATTAAATTTGTAGGGTGGTTAAAAAATTAGTTTTAATGACTTCAACCTATGTGCATGTAAACATCTGACTTCAATTATAGCCAGCTATTCAGAAAAAAGTGAAATGATCGGTATCGGGATTAGAATCGGCCGATCAGGTGACAAGAAGTTTGGTGATCGTATCAGCTGTAAAAATCCTGATTGGAGCATCCCTACTTATGAATGTAACTGAATTCACTCCCTGAGTACTGAGGCTTGATTTCGTCAAGCATTTGCATCTGTGTTTACAAATTGTACTGGCCTTAGATCGATGCTTAGATCAGTACAGTGCCCGGAAAAGCCACTAAAACTGTTTACAGTGTTGCACTGGCAGGCATGCTCTTTTGTTATGGTAAGTTTATGTATGTCTTAAACCTTTCTGTTAAACCCACTCATGATCAATAAAACCCTAAAGGGAATCCTTGTAAAACAGAAACATTCTCATAATATCTTGGCAAAATTACAAAAGTTAATATGTGCTGAATGGCTATCTCTAAAATTAGTACTGGATTTGCTTTAGTTGAACTATCCCACCTTGACTAGTCTGTTTACTAAGAGTTTGGCTATGATGATGCGTCCAAAAACCGAAACAATTATGCTTTTGCAGGCAATATATGGAGACAGGAAGGCAACAAGACACATCCAAATTAATTGTTTGTGTAACATCTCAAGATTAATTTAAAACCTTGATTGTTTTTTAAAGACTGTTTATGATATATCACAATTCTGTGCGTGCAGTTTGACTCTTGGTGGAAGAAATGTAAATGCTGTCTGAAGGAGCAGCTTAAACGACTAGATCAATTTATAGATGGCTGTTTTTCAACTTCTGACTCCATTTCTATTGAGATATAATTGTAATCACTAAATATATGCATGTTATCACTAAAGGCCACATCAATTTGTTCAATATCATATGACATTGGGGGGCCTGGGTAGTCACATGGAGTAACCTCCTCGTGGTCACGATTAATGGTTCTCGCTCCCAATGGGGTGCCTGGTAATTTGTGCTTGGATCATGGAGAGTAGCATGAGCCTCCACATGCAGAGTCTCCATGGTTACATGCAAAACGAGCCACGTGATAAGACTGGCGGTCTCAGAAGCGGAGGCAACTGAGTCTAGTCCTCTGCCACCCAGATTGAAGTGAGTAAATGCACGACTACGAGGACCTACTAAGTAGTGGGAATTGAGCATTCCAAATTGGGAGAAAACATTACAAATAAATAAATAAATATCATAAGACATTGCATAATGGTGCCTTGAACGCCTGTTTAAAAACCAGTTTCTTTACGAGGTACCTTCATACACAAAATGTTATCTGTAAAGTCATTGACTAACTGGGCAGCAAGGCAGCTGCTTTAGGTTTTGGACACAGCCTGTGTGTTTGGAAGTGAGGGCTAACAGACACGGTAGAAATTGCCTAGGACCTTAAGCAAGGACGAAAATATATCCAGCAAGAAATTTTAAGAGCATATAGGGTGCCTGATATTCTGGTCTATTTGACTTGTAACTCTGAGGTCTCAGGGCATTAGTAAATCCAGCTGGTAGGGAAAATCCTATAATGTTTAAGCCCTGCATCAAAGCTAAACACTCGAGAGTTGAGACGCAGAGAAATAGACAGTGACGATCACTCTATATAAAGACTAGCACTGAATCTATCCCCATCCATTTAAATATGAATTCCCTGACAATATAATTATCCTGATCGCTCAACAAAGAGGTAAAGAGACCTATAGCAGAGGCAAAGAGAAGCAATGAAAAGGAAGAGAAATTTATTATTCTGACTTCAAAACGGCTAAAGACATTGTTGCGCGCTTGTTGTGATCAAAGGGAGTGTAGACCTGGAAAAGGAGATGGGAGTTTGAGCAAGCGTTAAAGAGGATGCAGGGCGCGAGACTGTATGTGGATGTCCAGAGAGAATCTTTCCACTTGTGAAGTGAAAATCCAGACAAGTTTTTCTGTCTTCTACTCCATTTCCTGTTACTATTTAGGCCAATAGCATTTCACCAGACTACCCTGAGACCCATGAATATTGCATCAGTCCACAGTTTACTGTAATACCTCCAACATCTCTGTTTCAACGAACGGTCCAATGGGCTCGCCAGTAAGCATGCCAGTGGATGTTTACTGTGCTACTACCCCACAGAGGGAGCGTTTAAAAGTCAACATGAAATCCATTGACCCTATTTACTTTCTTAACACATGTTCCTGGTCTTATTGTGAACAATTTATCAGTGCATGTAACACCAAAGAATAAAATGCTTCTGACATCACCAATCAATGATAATATTCATCTATATTTTTATCCTTACTTTGCGACTATATGGAAGTGTGCCCCATCACCACACACAGTATATTGCGTCTCCAAATTCATAACATGTGTATAATAATAATTTTTTTATCCCTCATTAAACTTCATCTGGTAAAATATTTAGATATACACAAAACTCTTACTTTGGTGAGTATAGGCTATAAAAAGGTTATACAATCTGGTAAATCCTTAAATATAGGGCATTGTAACATAGCCTAGTCTCTGTCATTTCAAAATATGTGAGTCCCTTGTGTGTTTTGGGATTGTTTATAGTTAAAAGTCCAGCATTATGCACCAAATCTCAATTTTTTCTGGTTATTACTGGGAATTTGGGTGAACAATAAACTACATCTGGGATTTTATAATTCTTTTTGACTCTTGTAGCCTCTGTGACCGTCATAGTAATGAAATTTTAATTTTTAACATTCTATAAAATGATTTAAAAAACGATCGACCCATTAATCGGTTATCTGCGTTTTCCACCACCTTAGTTACCGTTATCGGCAAAATCCACTTCTATCAGTCAACCTCTACTTTAAACATCAAAGATATTAAACTAAATTGTCAGGCCTACTAAATAGGGAATTGGTGACCTTTTGTGAAACTTTTTAATTTAGAAATTGATGTTGTTGTTTGTGTGTGTGTTGTTGTGCAGTTTAGGTGACCATTGGGGAACTATCTATCAGGGGTCAGCAGTTGTTACTGGACAGTGATGAATTTCCACCAGCTCCGAGCCAAAAGAACTACAGAGGCTGGACATAACATCACCATCACAGCCATCCATCAGAGATTGCTAGCAAAAAGCCAGAATGAGCTATACATCAATGCCAGTCGCTGAAGGGCCAATCCAGCACTGTGGCTCCTCTCTCTGGAACCAGGCTCTATTAGTGCAACCACAAAGCCAAAATATGCCCAGCACATGAACTTCAGGAACACCAGACTTCTCTGATATTTCAGTACCCACTCCAACCTTTAGTCCTATTGCAAAGAACCCAGAGCTTTTCTGAAACACTAACATACAGTCTAGCTTCTTTCTCTCTAGTCACAGGGAGCAAATATGTCAGGCATTTTGAGATTGCATTAGTATTACACAAATAAGCCCATTAAGCAAAATAATTAGAACACACAATTGGTCAATCATTTATATAATGTTCTCCATCACACACGTATGCTTGAGCACATGTGTAGCTTACAATAAGACGTAGCAGGCGTACGCTTTGTGTAGCGAGGCATGAGAAAGAACATTTTGGAAATGGTTAAGCTGACTACATCATACTGTAGGTGGAAAACCACCAAGTTAATTTACTTCCTGGCTGATAAAAAACAGCCACGAATCCTAATAATTTATACCCGTAGTGTCTGTAAAAAAATACCATAGTTACTGCAGTAAAATCAAAGTGAATTAATATGGAATTTCAGAATTAATATGGCTTTAAGAATCTTTCTAACATGTTTATTTTTGTTAATGACATGTGTGGCTAAAACCAACCTATCCATGTTTATTCTAGTAAAATAACTCTATGAACTATTTTGATGGAATCTCGACCAATACATTGGCTACGTCACAGACAGAAGTGGTGGCGCGAACAGTAAATCAAACCTGTAGCTAGCTGACCCAACAGTCCTCAAAAATGTAGCTGTTACCTATAAATTGTTTGGTTAAGCTAAATTACGTGCCATGCAGCACTGTCAAAACAGCAATGACAAAAACAGAGTGCTTCACTTTTTTCGAATTCTGTCAAAAGAGCTAACTGAACTGAGGAGATCATTTCCAAATCATGACTTGTCAGCAAACATTTTATTAAAGGTATTTTATGAACTCATATCATTATTATAATAGTATGGCTAAGAATATTTCTGTAATTATGGTGGCTTGTGTCATATTTTTGTTTAATCGATAATTATAACTAGCTGTGTTACTAGCAATAGTGTACCCAAATCTAACTACATGTGAACGTGAAGGTTAATTTTATTGTATATTATCTTTTAGGTGGGTTCAAACCCTGGTTGCCCCGGCCTTTCTGTGTGGAGTTTGCATGTTCTCCCCGTGTCTGCGTGGGTTCTCTCCGGGTACTCCGGCTTCCTCCCACCATCCAAAAGACATGCAGGCTAGGTTAATTGGTGTCTCCAAAAAATTGCCCTAGGTGTGGATGTGGATGTGGAGGTGAGTGTGAGTGGCCCTGCGATGGACTGGCGACCTGTCCAGGGTGTCCCCCGCCTTTCGCCCAATGTTAGCTGGGATAGGCTCCAGCCCCCCGTGACCCTGTACACAGGATAAGCGGTTGACGATGGATGGATGGATGGATTATCTTTTAGCGATATTAGAGGAGCTAGCAAGCACTAGTGGTCTAATCTTTAAATTCTAACAACAGTTTGCCGGCTTGTGTTGCAATTGGGATAGGTCGACTTACAATGGTCATTTTTTGTGAAGGACAGCTGTTTGTCAAGAATATCCTGAAAAATGGTGACTCATCATTTATTTAATATAATAAATTTTATCAAGAGTAATATACTAAATAAATAATTATCCTAAAAAAATAATCTAAATATTGATTAATCTTAATCAAAAGAAACCCTTACAATTGACAAAAAAAAAAAAAGCAATGGTATGTTAAAAAGTAATTGTTCTGTTGTAATTTTATTACAGTTTTATTACTGTGCAATAAAATAGTTAAAAGTTTTTAATCATTACACAGCCCTAATGTGTGTGTGTGTGTGTGTGTGTGTGTGTGTGTGTGTGTGTGTGTGTGTGTGGGCGGGTTAGGCGTTTTAAGTTACAAACTGGTAATAACAAGGGTATTATGATATAAATGTGGTTTATGAGGACATTTCTAGTGTCCCCATTATTCAAATTGCTTAAAAACATGCTAAAAGGTGTTTTATATAAATATGCACAAAGGGTTAGGTTTAGGGGTTGTGTTGGGGTATGGGGATAGAATCTATAGTTTGTACAGTATAAAAATCATTATGTCTATGGAGAGTCCTCATAAGTATAGAAGTACCAATGCGTGCGATCAACAAGATCGCCTCACACGTTTTTGAAAGTCCCACAATAATAAATGTGGTTGTGTAATAACAAAGGTTTTTCATTTAAGCATTAGAAACAGAAGAGCATTCACGAGGGATAAGTCTCAACCACTAAGCCACAGTTTGCTTTAGAAAGGAAATCTCCTCGAGACTGATACAGACTTAACCACACTTAAAAGCGTAATTGGGCTCTGGCATTTGCATTTAAATTGTGCTGTGTTTGGAAATGAGGAACAGAATAAAACAGCAGAGACAGAGAGAGAGTTGTGTGCTCTGATTAAAATAGAGCAATGTGTGTTAGAAAGGTAGTTATGAAGGAGGCAGCAGACAGAGGTTTAATTAGTTGATGACCTGTCCTACGGTAAAATCCTCAACTACAGGGAGGAACTGTCTAATCAGTTTCATCCTTCTCCTTCCATCACACTCTCACTCACTCTCTCTCTCTCTCTCTCTCTCTCTCTCTCTCTCTCTCTCTCTTTATGTGACCAAATGGTTGCAAGCTAAAACTATGTAAGGTAACATCACTTCTTCAAGTACATCTTTGCTCCATTCCAAAACCTAGTAATCTGCCTCATTGCCTACTGCCTACATACACCCCTGCCTGGTGTATGTGACTGATTCAAAACATAATTCACAGCATAACTACATGTGCAAATAGTCTGTCGCATGCAAAACATGGGAGACTTGACCCACAGTTGATTTCAATAGAGTTTGGTGTTAACATGTTGCTTAGCTAATGGCATGATACTCTAATAAGCATAAAAACACAGTACACACAAATATTTGGTAAAAGTTCATTTTTGATTAAACAGAACTACACTCACTGAGCACTTTATTAGGAAAACTATGGTCCTAATTAAGTGCCCAACGTGGTCTTCTGCTGTAGTAGCCCATCCGTCTGAAGGTAAGACGTGTTGTACATTCTGAGATGCTATTCTGCTCACTACAATTGTACAGAGTGGTTATCTGAGTCACCATTTTTCTGTCAGCTCGCGGGCCTCTGAGTGTATTTTTATTAATACTTTTCAGTATTAAATGAAATGTATGTTTCACTAAGCTTGTTGTAATTATAGGACCGTCTTCTTCACAACGAACACATGTGGTGCTGCCTTAGAATTGTACTTCAATGAGGTAACTTAGCAGGTAGCATAATTAAGTTGCCTACTTTTTGAACAGCGTTAAATTCGGGAGTGTGCCTATGAAGGCTTAAAATGCCTTCTCACTAGGTATTGGAACAGATCACTCGTCTTTTGAGAATGCAAACCATTCACGAAACCAATAGAAAGCCGCAGCTCCCTGCTGAGTAAAACGCACACGGACAGCTCAATTTTCCTGGCACAGGCTACAGGAAGTATCCCAGAATGCTGAGCGAGGCAGCTGTTAATGGTGTCATCGGTGAGTGCGTCCCATGGTTGGTCACCTGTCCTGTCACATCCACTCACTCTTTCCATTAATCAAAGCTTACACACCCTGCTGTCTGTGCAATTCCTGTCACTTAACCCAGGATAATAGTGTCATGAATAAGCCACAATTGGTTTTTCCTCCTGTTTTGTTCCTTCTTCGCTCTCGCATTCTCTCACAATTTTTATTCACACTCTCACACTACGTCTTTCTGGCTCTCAGCAGACAATGACAAACTTCCTGCCACCTTTTTCTTTCAAGGGGAAAGAGGCAAATAATTATATATAAAGACAGGGCAGATGAAAGAGAAGGCAAGAGGAAAAGATAGCAAGAAAGACGAGTAAAGTGATGGCGCCTGTCAGGACGGAAGTTGCTACCTCTGGTCTTCACATTTGTAGGACAGAGGACAAATCAAGAGAGTTACAAGACAAAGGCAGTGTGTGAATTATATAATGACATTCAGGGGAGGGGTCGACTTTTTTCAAGAAATTTCTTTAAGAATTGTCAGGGGGCAATCACTTGAGGTTTATCGGGTTGATATATAGGACGTAAATAAGAAAAGACAACATTAAGGACAACAAATTCAGCTAATCAAAGCAAATAACCCACCAGCACAAGGACACGTCACCTCAAAGGAATACAGGACCCACTGTGGAACTGTCTTTTGAGCAATTGAAGCCCAGCTGTTAGTGAAAAAAGCTTTCCTTAATAAAAATTAATCTTCGCCCCTTGCTCCCCTAATTCTTTGTACATAGACCTGAGGAACACTGTCCAATGGCTCATTGCACACTTCTTCAACTCAATGAAGTCCAAGAGAGCTGCTTTAATAGATTCCAAAACACATTTCAGATTACAAAGCCAAAGCACATGTACACAATACACAACCCAGCAATTGATGGAGCCCCATTCACCGATTTGAAACAAAAAATATTATCTCTCTGGGGCTTAAGTGCCGATTGATAATTGGCTTTAAAATGGAGGAGAGAAATTAAAGGATGAGTAAGAGATAGAAATGAGAGAAACTTTCCTTCTCCTAAGATCCTGAATCATGTTTAATTTTAGATGAAGAGAACATTCCTATCAAGATTAAACACAGTCAGAGCACTGATTAAATAAATCATGTAACTGCATGGAGAGAGTGCCACATGAATCTAAAAATGGAACGGTTGTGTTAAGGTTCAATGTGGAAACATCCCCCCATCCAAATGTGCAATTTGGACTACAAACAACCATGTGGAATACAATACTTCCTAAAAATGGCCCAAAATGAATAATTTTACTCATGCAAATGTTCCAAAATGACCGTTTGCACAAACCAGGGTGTTTTATTCGTGGAGAGGCCATCAATCAACTGGGTGGGCAAGAACAGTCCAGAGATCAATTATTCTAAGCTGGCATTGTGCTCAGTGCCACTTTCTGCCTGGATCATGCGGACGATGAACCACAGAGAAGGCCAGGGTAGCTTTTTATATACCCCTGTAGGGCCTAACGTGGACTGGACACCATGCTCTCATCTGAATTAACAGGTTAATTGGTGTACCTTGCCCAGAATCACTTTTTACCTCTCTAATCAAAGTCAAATCTAAATCTAAATTTGAACAATCAGGATAGGTACTAAATTTGATCTGAGACAGAGAAGTGTATTGACAGTTAAAGTCTGTTTACTGAGTGTCTGACGCATGTTGCTCACAAAATTGGCTAAAGATGGCTCAAAATTGGTAGTTCCAGTCTAATTTGCTGGCTTAACACAACTTCCTGGATTCGGGTGTACAAGTTTTTACAGTCCGCCTGGATAGAAAAATAACTGTGCGGTTATTTGTATGAGTTATTATTTTTCCCCCACAACGGTGTAATCTTGCATTGCATTCTTATAATAATTTCAGACAAGCCCCTAAACAGCACGTAAAATAAAGCAAAATGTGGTCCGTTATCTTCCATGTCAGTCAAACAGTCTCTTCCTGTCAAAGTGGGCGGTTCTTGACCAGAATAAGCTGTAAAGCGGACCAGACTTTTCAACTAATATTCAAATGACTGGCTATGTATGGCTAGGTAACTTACTGAAACATGGTTAAGAGACCAGGGAACTGTTCTTAAATAATATTTGTAAATAGCAATTTATTGATCTAAACTGTAAGACTGTTAAGACGATCAATATCTTAAAGCTCTCAGTGAGGGCCTCTTAAGAAGGTCATGTTATTGACTGTTGTACCACCAACATGGGCATGATTGTGAGGTGTGGGGGGTGGGGGGGGGGCACGGTGTGGTCGACATCACATATTGCAGTGTTGCAGAACAGCAAGTACAGCACACGTCTGGATGCACGAGAGTAACATCGCCACCCGGAGTCACTCAACACCACTGATAAAAGCTCGAACAAGCATTCATTATAACAATAAAAATAACACATTCCAGCACCAGATAGCCACTTATTAAAACACTCACAACTGAAATGGAAACTCCTGATCAAAAACTGGAGATGTTTCTTCAGCATTACCTGACAAAATGACAAAAGCTATTTCAAAAAGTGGTGGGGACATGTCCCACCCATCCCACCCATAAATGATGCCTATGAAGATATATCCATCTGTAATCACCTCATTTCTCTCTTTGCTTTGAGTGACCTTTTATAAAATCAATATTCCCTTCCACATAGACCTATAAATGTCTTCTATAACTGGAACACAAAGAAGTGGTCCTTTTGCTGACTTTGGCATACAACTTCTATTTCCCAGCATTAGCTTAATTAATTTCTTAAGCTATTCACAGATCACATGGGCCACAGTGTTAAAATAACACACACTTTCTCTCTAGGGTAGATATGGACCTCTGAGGACTTCACCTCTGCTTGTTAAGGGCCAGTTAAGTCCCATCTAGTGTCTCAGGTGCTTCTAAAATGAGGCTGGGGAATCCTCTACTGGCCCCAAGATTCACAATTAAAATCCTGCCATGGAGTGGAGGACAGGCAGGCTAAAGAGACTCAATTCAGCCAGAAGATATGGATAGAGGTCACTGAAGTAGAAAGAAAAATGGTGGGAAACTGACAAACTGCAATTCAGTTTCTGAGACCATTTTTAATACATAGTTTATATAATATTTTTCTTTAAGAAATGAGTCACTGTATATATAATGGAATCAAACTTTTTGTCCCACATTCATGTCATCTAGTTTTCTAACTTCAAGTGATTTTAAACTCTGAGCAGATATAACCTTGTAAACAACTATTTTTTACCCAGGAAGCAGAACCTAATAAAAACCCACCTGCCGTTTATAGTTTGTTTTGTTTATGTATAACAAATCTCAGATATGCAAACAGTGATGGGAACCAGAAACCAGACAGGAAGAAGAAAATAACAGTGCATGATTACCCTAATATCACACCGATTTCATAAAGCAATAGCCAAGGAAGTTGTAGGACTAAATATAAATATATAGTTCCATGCCATTAACATTAGAAATGAAATAAGAAAAATGATTCAATGCAAGAGGGAGGTACAACAGAATGCTGTAGCAATACAGAAGAGAGAAGAAATAGTGTGGAAGGAAGATGTCGAGATGTCATCCCATTCAAGCTTGGAAACAATTATTCTCCTTTCCGTAGTTGCAATAACTCTCCCTGGACCTCCACTCAAAGTGCGAGGGAAGTAAAGGAGGGCTTTATGAAATCCACTGGAGGCGGTTGCCAAAAATATTCATCTATGGACTGCTTTCACTACAAGTCTTCAGAGAGTAGGCACAGGCCTATCTGTGTTCCGATGGGAGGCAGAAGGGTCTGATAACCTCAGAAAGCAACAATTATGGTAGAACTGATCAATGGCACAAGGGTATTAAGGACAGAACACTCTATATTCAAACATGATCAGTAGTATTCCAATGGGAGCCTGAGCAAGTGTATCCCATATGCTTGTATTGTTGAAGTCAGACAATGGTAAAGTTATCAGCTATAATTTTTCTCCCTAAAAGACAACATGAAAGCAAAACTGACCCAATTTACTTTCTTTTGCACATGAGTTTTTCCTGCACTGACGAATCCCCCCAACGTGAGTTCTTAAATGCGAGCTGTAATAAAACGTTAAAAAAAAAAATGTCACCTTACACTTTATAGCAGATGCACAAACATATAATGGGATTTTTAGATGTTTATAATGATTGATTATGATAGATAAGATCCAATCACTAGATTGCCATCAATGCATGCTGTCATATTGTTTACATTGCAATGCAGCATTGGATTCTAAGTTCGTCAAGCATAGAGGGTTCTAAAAACCTAGCTGTGGCAGGGCGGATGGCAGGGCTGGGTTGTGATGCAGAACACCCGGTCCCTAATCAGGCTAATCAAGCCTCCGAGATGGAAAAAGGCCGACCGGGGACGGCAGTGTGAGAGAGAGAGATTTATGGACAGCTGTCCTACACCTGTGTGTGTGTTTGTCTTTTTGGTTGAGTTTTATATTAAACTATTATTTATATTGTCAAGACGGTTCTCGCCTCCCCCTATCCATTAACCCCTTTTCACAGGTGCCGAAACCCGGGAAGGAGGAGGGATGTGCCATGGAGAAGTTCTCGCCACTACCGTCCACCCAGAAGTAGCAGCCGGGGTGGGGGAGACCCCTACCTTCCACCAAAGCCATGGCGGGCATTCCGTCCACCAGGGGCTGGAGGACTGCCTCCGATCCACCCGGGGAGGTGCGGCTGTCGTCCGCTAGAGGGTGGAGGAGTGGCCGAGGACCAAGCTACGGCGTATCAGAGAACCGTGTAAGTGTTTTTTTTTCTTCTCTCTCTCTCTCTCTCATCTCTCTCTCCCGCTGCCGCTACACATTGGCCTTTCCCTCTCTTTTAAATTGTACTTTAGTTTTTAGGGGGTACTGCACTGTTACAGGGAGTACCCCCTGTGTTTTCAATTATAGTTGTTTCCCTCCCCCTCCCCCCTCCCAGATTCAGGAAGGTGGGGATGACCTGCCAGCAGATGGTGGGAAAGGGGGTGTGTAAATCATGCCGGGGGCTCCCGGTAATGCTGCACACTTGGCCCCTAATCAAGCTAATCAAGCCTCAAAGAGGGATAAAGTCCGACCGGGGACGCTCGCGCGAGAGAGAGATTTACAGACAGCTGTCCGACACCTGTTTGTGTGTGTTTGTCTTTCAGGTTGAGGTTTATATGAAACTATTATTTATAATGTCAAGCCGGTATTCACCTCCTCCATTCCCTTAAACCCTTAACACTAGCCTTTCCACTTGTTGCACCAAAAGTGGTGAGAATGTGTGATGGACAGAATGGGAGAAGGCTCAAGTCGACTAACTAGATAATACATCCTTTTTTGTCAAGAAACATGGCTGCATTGCTGCATCAAAACAGCTGACGGTAACAGCTTTAAACTTATATTAAGTGATTGTTTGAATGTTTGTTAAAAAGAAAAATATTGTGATGTTGAGAAGACTATTTGAGCAGCTGGTTCATTATTAAACCACTTCAGTCCCTCTTTGCTGGTAAACATCAGTTTGATCATACACCTCTGAGCTCAGCCTTGTGTAATCACACCTGTTTGATCGTACATGCGAAATGGTTAATACATGTTCCCAGATTTGTAGAGCTCAATTTATCGGTGTACAAAAGAAAAAAGTTTGTTTTTGTAATCTTTCATATCAAAAAGAACTACTATGAAACAACCTTTTCAGGCTCATGTCAACAATGACATGAGTCCTCTGTCCACCTCTCTTCATTCTGGTATAAAATGGCCACTTTTACAATCCAATTAAATTCTGATGGATAGAATTAAGTCTCGCTCTACATTTTTTCTCATTAAATTCATGCTTCACTCAAAATAAGTCATGCTCTGAAACTAAAATGGGATGCCATTGCCGTTTCATGTTGACTTTAAAGGAATAGTTAACCCAAAAATTAGAATTTGCTGATAATTTACTCACCCTCAGGCCATCCAAGATATATATGACCTTATTCTTAAAAAATTTATGTCCATTTACTTGCACTGGATGAAACTAAAAACTTGGGATACACTCCTAAAAATCTTAAATCATGTTCTGATTAAGAAAGAAAGTAATATATATATATATTCAATTATCAGCTAATCTAAATTTTTGGGTGAACAATTTGTTTGAGGCTCTTTTCACATGACTTTGGTCAACATTCCACAATGCATTGAACTACATTGATGTGTCAAGCTACAGTGTTGAACATTTTTATGCAAAAATTATTTAAACTTTGATAATTTTAACATGGACCCTGTTTGCCGTATATCTTTCGAAGTGTGGCTAATAACGACTGGGCAATTTGCATCAAGTATCATTATGTGGCTTAATTCAAAATGGAGATAGAAGAGAGACTGATCCTGTGCATATTGTTTCTAGATACATTTAGTTGTATGACACAATACTGAAGCCATATCATGATATTCAGAAAATAATCATCATATTACACATTAGATAAAAAGTATAATATTTAAGTCACCTTTTTGGTTATGCCATATAAGTCCTAATATTAGTCACATGTAAGGGGGTTTATACTGGGAGAAAAGGGGAACTACACAATGTATAAAATGGACCAAAAGGAGGGATATGGTGTGGAAAGTAGAAAGGCAGTGGAAGGGGGTCACCGCAGGATCCCTGGAAGCCAGGAGCTCATCAGGTGATTTATGGCCCTGCTGGGTTTCCATAGGCAAGGCTGATTTTCCCAAAGGCACATGTACTGGAGCTGAAATTACACTCCCTCCTAAACCTCTTCCTCCTTGCATTCTTTCTCCGTCATTCAGTCAACAGATGAGCACTGGGGATGGCTAAATTATTCTTCCACCGTCTTGGTTCATTTTCACCCTCGCCGGCCAGTTGCTCACACTCTCTTACTCTCCCTTCAGTTGAACAATGAGGCCACCCTCCCCTTTCCTTTCATTTTCTCAATCTGCTCTCACTCTCACTCAATCTGAGGAGGCCTTAATAAGACAGTGCTCTTTCAGAGAGGAGAAAAACTGACCTTCTTGAACTTCCAGTTTAATTGAAAGACCTGCATAGCTCCCAAGTAGCTGCTTTTCACATTGTTTCCCCCTTGAACCATAACCCTCATCCAATACCTGCAGCCCAATTCCACCACATAAAATCACAGATGGCTTCTTTATTTTGTCAGGATTTAATTTTTCATTTGTCGAGTCATATTCTTCCACCTATAGATCGATGAGGCATGAATCTTACTCTAGAGGACATAAATCCACATGTGTAGGCCGTAAGGTGTAATATCTTCTCTCAGAATCAAAAGATCCATAAGAAAATCAACATCATGATGAGAAATGCCCCTTTGCTTCTGTGATCAGTGTTCTGAAAACGGAGTCCTCCACTTGGCCTATGGCAATATTAATTAGTTTATTAGTTTACTATTATTAAGCCCTTGGAAGTAAAGGAAACATACAAAGGTGGACATGTATTAGAGAGTAGAGAACAGGTCACTTGACTGATGTTCACAATGTCGATTAAGTCTGTGATGTCAAGGTACTTGGGTTAAGTTCTACACATCCTCCTCTACTGATTGTTTATTAAAAAAATTCTATATAAATAAAAGTTAAGCAATATGGACATAATCACGACTCATTCCAAGTCTGTAATTGCAAACCCAAAAACATTTTGGAAGTTATGCACTTACAATGGAAGTCTAAAGTCTAATTCATTCTTGATGCATCTGCTTGTTCGCAAGGGATCAAGTGCACAAAGTGACGTCATTGCAGCTGTCGCCTAGCCTTCACGAGGCTCTGTTTAGCAGGGTCGTGCACATGCCAGATTGTGTAACTTTTCACGCACTGCACATGTAGTGCTTCATTGGACTAATTCGAAGAAAGGAGCAGGGAAAATGTGCCTGCAATTTAGAGCCAGCGTTAAATCACTGCTAATAATATTAAAAGGACTGTGGTAATAATATTAAAATCATTGTGAAATTACCTGTTGCAGCTCCTCAGTTGTTCTTGTTTAAAGACAAGTAAGCCTATTTATCCACTTCCTTTTGCACACTGAATAAAAAAAGTCTAAAAATACAAAACATTTTGGTTTCAGTAATATTTTATACTGTGCCAAAATAAAATCATTTTATATGAACATACGTATATTTAAATGTAATGGAGATCCGACAATTATTTTAAATGTTCATGTCATCACCTTGACTAGGCTCTAAATGACTCGAGTCTTAACTGTACAAAATAGCCTACAACAAATTTTTAAGTGTTTTTGGTTTATTCAACACTTGTATATGTCCAGCAAACCCTACATTTTATTATCATACATGTGTAGTTAAATGTAAAGATCTGCTTTACATTTGAAGTGCTTCTACGTGTTCACTGCTGTTTCTTGCAGGATTAGCTGATATTTTCACTGCACTGCCATCTGTCATTTGGAAAAGTGTGCCACCATGGTGAGCGTCAAGTATAAATTCCTCGGGCCGCTGAGAGCTGGACACGTTGCGGTGCCAGGTGAAAGTATAAACAAGGCTTTCACAGCAACTGTTGTATGCTTGCCCCTCTATGCATTTTTTGTTTGTTTTTACAAAGGTGCGAGTTGAAATTATATTCTGTGGTAATGAGCAGTACACCACAGATGCTGTCAATTGAGCTTGAAGGAATGTTCCAGAGCTGCACAAGTTAAGCTAAATCGACAGCATTTTTGTCATATTGATTACCACAAAAAAAAAATTCAAGTCAAGTCAAGTGGTTTTTATTGTCGTTCAACCATATACAGTTAGTACAGTACAGAGTGAAACGAGACAACTTTCCTCCAGGGCCAGGACCACATGAGTCTACACAGACTAAATAACATACCTATATAAAGCGCACGTGCAAACGTGTGCAAAAAGTACGGGACAGAACAATAAATTACAAAAAATTAACAGGACAATAGGCACAGTGAGAGACAGTGCAGCGCTGACCAGTACACAGTAGTGCAAAAAGATGACAGTTTCTAAAAATGCCAAATGTAAACATAACATACTATGAGATGTAGCATAGCAGTTATTGAGGAAGCAGCCAGGTATAAAGTCTGATGTCTGATGGCTTGGGGGAAGAAGCTGTTACACAGTCTGGCCGTGAGACGGCAGGAGGGTGAAGAGTTTGTGTGAGGGGTGTGTGGGGTCATCCACAATGATGTTTGCTTTGCAGATGCAGTGTTTTTTGTAAATGTCTTTGATGGAGGGAAGAGAGACCCCAATGATTTTCTCATCTGTTCTCACTATCCGCTGCAGGGCTTTGCGGTCCGAAACGGTGCAAGTCCCAAACCAGGCAGTGATGCAGCTGCTCAGGATGCTCTCAATAGTCCCTCTATAGAATGTAGTAAGGATGGGGGGTGGGAGATATGCTTTCCTGAGCCTTCGAAGAAAATAGAGACACTGCTGGGCTTTCTTGGTAATAGAGCTGGTGTTGAGGGACCAGGTGAGTTTTTCAGCCAGGTGAACACCAAGGAATTTGGTGCTCTTGACGATCTCCACAGAGGTGCCGTCGATGTTCAGAGGAGAGTGGTCACTCTGTGCTCTCCTAAAGTCAACAACCATCTCTTTTGTTTTGTCCACATTCAGAGACAGTCCGTTAGCTGCTGCACCTCCTCTCTGTATGCTGACTTGTCATTCTTGCTGATGAGACCCACCACGGTTGTGTCATTGGTGAACTTAATGATGTGGTTCGAGCTGTGCATTGCTGCACAGTCGTGAGTCAGCAGAGTGAACAGCAGTGGACTGAGCACACAGCCCTGGGGGGGCCCCAGTGCTCAGTGTGGTGGTGGTGGAGATGCTGTTCCCGATCCAGACTGACTGAGGTCTCCCAGTCAGGAAGTCCATGATCCAGTTGCAGAGGGAGGTGTCCAGGCCCGGCAGGTTCAGCTTTCCAATCAGGTGCTGAGGAATTATTGTGTTGAATGCTGAGCTGAAGTCTATGAATTAGTCCTTTTTATCTAGGTGGGTGAGGGCCAGATGGAGGGTGGTGGCGATGGCGATGTCTGTTGAACGGTTGGGACGATACGCAAACTGCAGTGGGTCTAGCGAGGGGGGCAGCTGGGTCTTAATGTGCCGAGCCTCTTGAAGCACTTCATGATGATGGGTGTGAGTGCGACGGGACAGTAATCGTTGAGGTAGGACACTGAAGACTTATTTGGCATAGGGACGATGGTGGTGGCCTTGAAGCACGTTGGAACGACGGCGCTGCTCAGAGAGATGTTGAAGATGTCGGTAAGAACATCTGCCAGCTGGTCTGCACATCCTCTGAACACTCTGCCAGGAATGTTGTCTGGTCCAGCAGCCTTCCGTGGGTTGACTCTACGTAGAGTTTTCCACGGTCTTCCTCGCCACCACGTCGTTCTGTGCTTCAAACCTAGCGTAGAAGTCGTTCAGCGCATCTGGAAGGGAGGCATCTTTGTCACAGGCAACTGATGTTGTCCTGTAGCTGGTGATGGCCTGGATGCCCTGCCACATGCGCCACGTGTCGCTGCTGTCCTGGAAGTGACTGTGGATTCTCTGGGATTGTGCGTGCTTTGCCTCTCTGATGGCCTGGGAGAGTTTGGCCCTCACTGTTCTTTGGGCAGCCTTGTCGCCTGCTCTGAAGGCAGAGTCTCGGGTCCTCAGCAGTGCACGCACCTCCGCAGTCATCCACGGCTTCTGGTTGGAGCGTGTGGTGATGGTCTTTTGTGGAAGTGAATGGGGCCAGTCATTAAACATTGAAATACTCACTATTTCAAAAGTGTAGCCATAAGATATACATCTTATAGGTGTTAACATGATATCACATAGTGTGACAAAATTGCTTTCTAACCTTTTCTCTGTAAAGATCTATCCAATATTACAACTTCTTTGTCATAAAGATGTAAATGGCAGTAAATCCCAGATTTTATCTGATAAAATCTTGTTAACAAGTGTACTGTTTAAGTCTTGTGGATATACTTTTAAAAGTGTCCCATTCACCTCTGGCCCCATTCACATCCATTGTAAAAGTCTTAAAGTCTTAATTAAAACCTTGGTTTTTTGTTATAAATAAGTCGCTTTTTTTTTTTACATAAAAATTTCTGTCGATTGAGCTGAACTTTTCTTTAACCTGAAATATATTTGTTTAATATTATGGTTACTTTTATAATGCTTTCAGCTAACAATAACATATAGTTCTATCACACACTTTTTTTTAATGCTATTTCACAGAATTCATCTGATTAATCCCTGACCACAGCACAGAAAATGTTGAAAAAAATGTGCAGGTTTCTTGTGGACCTAACCACAAGTGCCATGGCAAGCATACTTGGGCAACACAGAATAATGAATAAAGGACCTCTGCTGGTTGGAGTTTATCTAGAACTGTCTTAACTCAGTGGAAGTAGTGTAGCAATGCCCCACAGACCCCATGGTGCCAGCCAAACTGCCTTTGATCGGCATTGCCATCCGTCCACCACCAATTACTGACATTTTTTCCATTACATTTGCATACATTAGCAAATGGCGTGCATATTCAAGAGATGTAGATGAACCCTGCCGACCGACTCCAGGGGCGTTGGCTCCTGTCAAACGTATTGCAATTTAATACACGTTTTATACTCATTTAGAAGTAAAAGGCAATGCCACACATGCAGACTAGCAGGAGGGGGTAAAGTGGAGAAGTTAAAATAAAACATTCTGCTTTTACAGGAAGGCTTTGAGGAGAAAATGATGCGTCTTTTCTTTCTTGTGCACAGGCTGTTCTTTAACGCAGGTAATTAGACCGGAGGTAGATTAAGCCACACAATGGAGCAGAAAGGGGAGATGTGCAATAGGTTAACTCTCGCTGCGTTCCACTCCTTTACTATACTGACAGAAATCAATAGACACTCATGTAATGCACTTCACAGCAGATAAAAGGAGGACAATAAAAAAGTGAAAGAGGGAAGAATGAGAGAGGAGAACATGAAGCCGTGGCATAGTGGTTAGCACAAATGCTCTAGATATGCTGAGTCAAGATGCTCAAATGGGTGACACAGGTTCAAGTCAGAACTGCAACATTTCATGATTCCTTTCAAAATAATTTATGAATAAATATTACATAACAAAATATTGACTTTTATGTTTGATCATCAATAGAAAAACTATATCTAAGACCAAAAATTGGGGAAAAAATGAACCCAAGTCTAAAATACCATGATTTTTTAGTACCGGTACTTCTTGAGTACTTCTCAATACAATAAATTAGCAAAAGCCTTATCATACCTACTAAAAAAAATGTATTCAGCATATAAGTGTGTACATGGATGTAGAGTATATAAGGATGAGTAGGACCTGTGCTGAACCCGTGTTGAGTTGAGAGCTGGGCAGAGCTGTTGTCGGGAGTTAAGATCAGGCAGCACAATGCGGGATTTATGGTGTAACAGAGAAAGAGCAGCTCACAGGAGTCATCCTCCACCCCAGGGCTGCTTTACACTTAATGTAACTCACTCTCCATTCACACAGCCAGACTAATCCTGTTCCTAGCATAAACCTGTTAACACCAGCCCGACACACACACACTCGATCTTTCTTTGAGAGCATTTTGTTGCCTCGATACACTCCCAGCTCAAGGGCAAAGACTTAGAGGACAAGATGTGAGAATAAAAAAATAAAACACAGCCAACATCTTTTATTTTCCAATGCACCACTATAAAGAGCTGATGTCAAGCTTTGAAAAACTCTAGTCTTGAAACTCTGGCATCTCCCCAAAATTACAGCACATGAAAGGCCAGCTTAGGAATAGTCTCAGTTTCAGACCGCCCACAGTCTGTTTACTGACTGTCTGATGCATTTTGTATGTAAAACTCGAAATCACCAGCTCCAATCATATTGCTTGTCTGCAATGCAACTTCTGGTAGTTTGGATGCACAGGTTTATCAGTTATCATTATTTATCAGTCCCCTAGGAAGAAAAGTTATGTTTACAGATGGTTTCTGCCTAGCTAAACGGTTTTCAGAATAAACTGCAAAGTTGACCAGACTTTATGCCAATATTCAAAAGTCTGGCTCTGTGACAATTAAATTTGAAGCCTAATTTGTGTGCTTTCCAATGGCACAATAGCTTTGGGAAACCACAATGGGAAGGTATAACACTTACTGAAGCCAACGGTCACCGGTAGGTACAGTTACAGTGGCACAGTTGCAGTCCAAACTAGGTTGTGGTGGACCACTGTATACACTAAAGTTACAAAGGTTTCTGAACTTCTTCAAAAATGAACAAAGTGATATTGAAGAGTTTGCAGGCAAATGTATGAAAATGCCCTAACTGCGCAAACTAAATGATTATAAATGGTGAAGTTTATTATAAAAATGTATGTGATGAGTGTATCATTGAATTACTTTAATTCAAGCTGTCAAAACAAATACTGTAGACATACTTGTAACTTAAATACATATGAAAGATACATATACACAATATCATCCAGTGATGGCTAGAGTAAATAATCTTTGTTCTTTGATAATGATTTGGGTCGAATTTAAATGAAAACTTAGCAAGTTGCATTCAGAGCCATAGTTCGTCGTCTGTCAGTGGCGGTGCACATCCTGTAATAAAACATAATTCTTTCATATTTTAAAACACGCAGCCATATTTATTTCTGAAAATCATCTGGAAAATCTTCCTATTATCGATGCATGAAAAATGCATCGATCCCAAGTCTAGTATGGACCTGGTGTGCATTCCAAGCCTGAAGTCCAAACTCACTGGAGGTTCCCCGATAGATTCTACCATTGATAATTAGAGCTATTTTAAAGTCAAACTATAAAATTGTTCCTGGTCTTATCATGCACGATTCACTAGTACACATTATTCCAAATGAAAAACAAAGTTTTGTCTAAAAAATATATACACAGTACATACTGTATATATTTCAGAGCAGAGCAAAACTAGAAAATGTATGCAGAACAACTAATGCAAAGTGCTCTGATTAGATCATTTATACTTCCAGCTGCTCTGCAAGCCGATCAATAGAGTCAGTATTCTGCAAGAAAGACTGAACAATAATTTCCCCTCGGATTTTCAATTATAGACTGCTAAACATCTGCAATAAAGCAACCGGTTACGGGTGGGGGAGCGATACATCACAGGACACTCACAGGAGAGATGGGAGAGATAATACCAACAACAAAACACGTTACCAAAGAGCAATGCCCCACCAGCTGCCTTGCAGCTAAAGCACATCTTTCTGTCAATTTAAAATATAAATCTGCCTCTGATCACCCTTCCTCCCATCTCTATTGCACTCTTTCTCTTACTCGATACAGTTCTGCTGTCTATCCATCTCTTTTTCTAATCCATTGCTGCTGTTCAAACTTACATTCCATTTCGGTTTCAACAGCCAGGGCTCAACAAAAATTATATTTTCTGCTGGCCCAGTTTTCACAATAGTTTTTTAATGGATTATATTTTTTATTAAATGTTAAGTTTTCTTTATCAAAAACACGAGATTGCAAGGCATGAAAACACAAAATAATAAAAAAATACAATGTAGTGACAACTGACAGACTAATCCTCAGGGCAAATGACAGTTCAGTGAACAGGCCCGAAACTTCCTTTTTATTGTGTCCTAGTGCTCTTCTTTTCTCTCCATTTTCCTTTCCCTTCCTCATTGTCCTGGTTTTTAATTCCAAACACTCATTCCCCATTTAGTAAACTCCAGTGCATCACAGCACATCCAGAGGGTGCATATTAAACATGCTCGGAGCTAATAAGTCTGCAGAATGTGTGTTCTATGGGAAAAACAATCAGCCTGCCATCTACACAATGGTCTGTAGCTATGTTTTTTTGGAAAACTGACAATGTGGACCTTAGAGTCTTTTCCCTACCTAATTTCTTTCTCACGACCTGGTTTTAATTGCGGTTGCCATTTTGATGAGGTGTTGTGTATTGAGTGTGTGCTTTCCAACATGCACGATTTGTGCATACATAAAATACTAAGCATTTTATGACTAATGCCTGTAGCATTTTACTATGCATGTTCACATGTGAGTTCTATGAGATAAGAGAGAGATTAAGCATTGAAATTAAGCATATCTTGTGCATGACATGAAGGCAACACATCATCTGTTAAAATGTGTCGGTCTTTGGATAACAATAATAATACAAATAATAATAATAATAATAATAATAAACATTAATAACCCATTAATCATCCAAAAATAAACAATTGCCCAAGATAATCACTGATAACACAAAGTAATTCTAGTGCCTGGCTAAAACATACTTCCATACTTGCAGCTAACTGTGTGCAGCTGTGTGTGGGAGAGTGGAAGTTTGTTAGCACTAGCCCGTGTGTTTGTGTGCGCGCACACACACAATAAGAATTAATGCGAGTGTGTGTACTTAGTTATTCTGCCCTACAAAGCCAAAATACACCAACACCATGAACACTGAAACTAAGATAAATGACTTCATGTTTTTTAATTGTCTAGCCAAATGTGGATTACAAAAGTCCCACACTTAATTTTCTCTGAATCGGAGAATAATTGAGCCAAATCCATCTGTCACATATAATAGTCAAAGAGTCATGATTTCGGTTATATCACTTTTGACAAAATGTGTTACTGTGTTTTGCCTTTGCAGGGCAGTATATTTTGCTGACAATATGTTTTTAATCTGACAAAAACGCCTTTTGGGGATATTGGGAGACGTCCTCATTTGGAACAATCAATTCATAATCAAAGCAAATAATCTTTAAGGCAAAGAAATAATGTTTAAGGCAAAGTAAATGTGCGTGTGAACAATGTGGGATAGAACGCAAGTGTATTAGCATTAGCCTAGCATTTTTGTGTATACACAAACATATACGAATGACTAACTATTGCAAAAGTAAATGTGTGTGTGGCCATATCTGTGTTTGCAAACCGATCTCATGAAAATTTACATAATTTACGAGTTGGCTATTTCGTATGGTCTCGCATGATGTTGTTCGCATAAACTCGTACAACTTCATCACAGCACGAGTTCTGTGCACGAGCCGTTAAGGACATACTTATTAATATTATGCCCTTACCCAAACCCCTTATCTGAACTTAACCAATCAGTAAACAAGATGTAAACATGATAGGAAGCTGTTGAGTCTGACAGAAGCAAGTCATTGTTGTGTATTAGATGGAAACGATGTCCAGCAACATCATTGGCAGTAGTGAAAGTTGTAGGAATTCAAACAATTTCGCCGTGAGAGTGTGTTGGTGTTTGTATGTGCATGTGTGGTCCCTGTTTTTAAGTCCCAACCACATCCACACCCATTTATTTCAAGCTTTCCTGTGCCTCCCTTGAGTCATGCCCATCTGAGGCTAATTGATTAATTAAAGGTGAGTGATTTCTCATCTTTAAGAGCTTTAATTACAACAGGGAGATCGCACAAGGACAGGAGGGCCACAGCCACATCTCTGCACTTCATCATGGTGTCTTGGGGCCAACGTCAGCTCCCCCCTACACCCACGCACAGCCTGCGTAACTCCTAACTGCCAGCACCTCCACACAAACATGCTGTTTATCCCACAGACACACACTATTCATCAGCAGTTAAAGCATCATCCGTTCCTGTCAAGCTGTTTCCCAGTTTTCTGGGTGCTAATCTTGACCTTTACCACATAGAGGAGGAACACTATATTGAGATGTTCACTCAAAGAAGTCCTTCAATGATCAGAGCAACCTTATCTGCAGAGTAAAGAAGCTATTTGAATAATTACGAATGCAAAAGCTATGATAACCATTATTGTGCCTGGATGAATCAATGTATTGTATGTTTGTGAGTTAACATTTGCTTAAATTTACAGCATGTTTTTACTGTCAGACATTTTAAAATCTTGACAAACTATGTTATTTGAAATAACTCTACTCTACAAGCATGTAGCATTGTATTCTTTGAAGTATCTTGGAGTACCAATTAACTATCAATGGTATATGAAAATGATAATCATTCAGTGTCATGGTATATATATCAAAGAACCATAGTATTACCAATGGTACTATCTGATACCATCATTATTCACTGGTTCTGACAAACCTCTGGAAAATTTCCCACACATTATTTTCACATGCAAATGAAGCTTGTAATTAGTTGAAAATGTTTGCCAGAAGTTCGCAGCTCTTCACAGGTAGCAGTGGTGGATGAAATACACATACCATGTACTTCAGTTAAAGTAAAGATACTCAAGGTAAAATATTACTCAAGTAAAAGTAGAAGTGCTGCCTTTAAACATTCACTTGAGTAAAAGTACAAAAGTATTTGCCTTCAAATGTACTTAAGTATCCAAGTACAATGATTTTTTATGGCCATAATGTCCTATTATAATTTGTCACAAGACTCTTGCTTAACTCAGTCTACATGAAGACTAATGTCACTCTTGGCACACCAATCTATTAATAAAATGACATTAATTAGTCAGATGTATATATATATATATATATTTGAATTGAATACATTTTTTGTGTGTTTAATTTTGGAGGGAAGGGAATGTTCCCATAAGGTATAATACATTTACAGTATTTACTGTATATATTTTTCTCAGTGTCTATGGTCATAATTATTAACATCCTAATGTTATGATACATTCACATAAACCTGCACAATGCCATTAAATATATATATATATATATATATATATATATATATATATATATATATATAGCCTATACACACACACGCACAGACACACATATATATATATATATATACATACAGCACACACACATACATAGAATATAGATATATATATATATATATATATATATATATATATATATATATATTCTATGTTATGGGAGCAGCCAATTTCCCTCCAAAAATTAAACACAAAAACGTATTAATGCAGTGTTTCTGCTACTCCCCAGAAAAAAAATGCTATTATATGCAAGTAATTTTAGTGTCAACATAATAAGCAATGTACATTATGCGTCAATATTTACCGATAATTGCTGCAATAATAGCTGCTGCTCTCTGCCCCGCTTAAAATCATTGTCAACGCAATTTGTTTGGAACTATTGAGAGCTACACGAATCACGTGACCGCGCGGCGGCAAGATCACTGTCGCAACCGTCTGTTCGCAACTCTCATATTTAACGGCTCTGGGGTGCGTTTCCCGTACAACGACGTACTGCTCCACTACCGTAGTACAATGCACTGTTGAAGAAATCAACTTGCTAGTCACGACTGTTTCCTGAAACCGTATTGTCGCAAATTGGTTGTTCAACCACGTTGGTTAATGATGCCACACATGTGGTGGAGTAAAAACTTCTTTTAATGAATCTGTTTGTGATCGAATTAATGCTAGATGTTTTGCTATAAATAACGGACATGTCATCTGAGGACCATCTCATATTTTTCTCAGTTATTTGCTTTATTTACAGATTCAATCATAGGCTCGTTCTAACGCACTAGAGCACGTTCACACATGCGCTCTCTTCAAATACGGTGCTTTAATCTATTGACAAACTAAAAGACATAAAGGACATTTGTATGTCTTCTAAATAAAAGATACTGATTGTACTGAATGTCATATTGCTTATTTGGCTCAAGATAATAATGTATTAAGCCCACATGTTATAATAGCAAGAAACTCTGCTTCTAACCACAGGTCGAGAGCTGTCGTTCCAACCACACAACTCTGCGATGCCGTTTGCGAATGTTCGTTGGAACGCTGGTTTCGGGAAACACCGACTCGTTGAACTATGATGATAACAACGGAACTTGCGACCATAGTTGGCTAACGATGCTTTAGGGAAACGCACCCCTGGTTTGCGCTTAGTAGATGCCGCCAAGGCAAGTTCAAAACAAAGCGCATGCGCTGTACTGTGATTGGTGGCTCGTTTGACCATTTATGTTTTTATCCACTCATAAATAAAAAGGAATGACTGATTTTGAAAATGTAGTAAAGTAAAAAGATATTTGACTTTGAAATGTAGTGGAGTTAAAGTAAAAGTCTCCCCAAATTTCAATACTTCAGTAAAGTACAGATACGCAAAAAAGCTACTTAAGTACAGTAACGAATTACATTTACTTCGTTACTGTCCACCACTGACAGGTAGTGGTGAACCTGCAGCAAACAATTGGCGATAATGAAAAGTATACTGCAAAGCTCATTCGCGTGTGAAAATAATGAGAGGCAAGTTTGCCAGAACTTTCGATTTTGTAAGGACCAATCCTTTTGCATTCAGAGTCCAAAATAATTTTGCCATTTTTATTTGCATTCGGTGCTTGACCCTACAAAATATCTAGAGTTCTGTCAAAATAACCGCAAACGTGCTGCTCATTTTCACACGCAAATGAGCATGTGATTCACGCTATTGTTTGCCAGAAGTTTGCAGCTCTTCACCGGTAGTGGTGAAACTGCATCAAACCTTTGGCAACAATGGTTAATTTGCCTCAAAACTCATTTTCATGTGAAAATAATCAGTGGCAAATTTGCCATGAACTCTCTATATTTGGAGGGACGTCAAGTGCACATTTTTAAGCCTGGCTTAACCTCACAATAAAAGTGGTAAAAAGGACAAAAATAAAAATAAGGTAGTGTAATATCTGTCACGTCTATATGATTTTTTATTAATGTTTTGTGTTCAAGTCTTTTATTTTTAAAAGTTTAGTTCCTGTTTCATGTCATGTGGTTCCCCGGTCATGTGATCATACTGCTTCCATGTTCATGTGTCTTGTTTTCATTGGCTTACAGTCTTGTTACACATTATCAATCCTAGTTTGTCATTGGTTTAAGTTTTAGTCTTGTTATCTTGTTTATAGTTCTATCTGTTCATTGGTTGTCTTGTTATCCATGTCTGAGTATTTAAGCCCTCATGTTTTCCATTGTAGGGTGAGGCATTGTGTATGTAACTTTGTTGGTTTGTTCGTTCAAGTCTAGTCAAGACATAGTCAAGTCATATTATACTATATTATATTACGTTTAGTTAAGTCTATAATCATGCCATGTCAAGTCTAGTTTTTGTCAAGTTTAGTTAGGTCCTTGTTTATGTTACATTCACATTTATAGTTAAAAAAAAAACATCTAGACGTGGCAATATCAAAGTTGTTTGGAATATTCCATAATAAAAACATTACAAAAGTGAGTTTAAGTATGCAATTTTAAACAGTTGTAGAAAAACTGCCTACAGTGACGGAAGAGAGTGACAGAAAGATGGAGAGAGTTGATAATGAAGTGTCTGTGTTGTGTTGAGTGGATTCAGAAGATAGCTGCTCCGGCTCGGCCCGTGTTCCCAGCTGTCAGTTACCACGGTGACGAGACCACCAGCCCGCACTTGCTGACAGTGACACCATGGGCCACCGAAGGGCCAGCTGGGCCTGTGTCTATCTGACAGGAGCTATGCTTCTCTGACAGGCACCTGAATAGCCTGCACTCTGTCTGTCTCTCTTTTTCTCTCTCTCGTGCCTGCTTTCTCTCACTCTATTTTGCTCTGTTTGGAAGAATGATACAGCATTTCTTTCATCTTCCAATCTGCACAATGCGCCCACGCCTCTATTTTAAGGGTGAGAGTAGTGTCTCTCCTCTATATTCCAGTCACTTTTCCCCTCACTTACACAAATACACAACCGCATGAAATCCGAGTTGTCAAGAGTTGGAAGAGTTTATGAAACAGCAAAGCCAGACTCTCCTAATGACTGCTAATGCTTGTCGTCTGCAGTTTGCCTCTTTAACTTATGTGGCCAGTAAAGCTAATCCAAAGGTAAAAAGGGTGAATCTCATGAAAACATGTCCCGGTCACATTTTACCACAAATTTGAAGAGATAACTAATAAATTATATGTTGCATAAAGAAAAATATTCCTATTAAAGGACCTTTTTATTACTATAATTCTTTTTTAATTATTATTTTGAGTTGTTTTTTTGTTTTTTAATTTTCATTATTCTCAATGCTGATTCTCGGCATATCATTTTTCTAATTGCCACTTTTTTTAAACTATTATTCTTATATAATCAGCATTAATTAGGCAGCACAACAAATACTACCATTATGTAAACATTTTCATGAAAATAATGTCACAGTCCAAACAATATTAATGGTCCGGACCTGAAAATAGGCTTAATTTTCTTCAAGCAAAATATATATATAGAAATATATTGTTTTTTTTTTTTCTTTTTATTTCATGGAGAAAATATGACCCACATTCAGTAACTTTTGATTTATCATTGGTTTCAATCCCAGAAAAAACAAAACAAAAAAACAGAATCAACTTTAAAACATAAATGTATAGATAAAAAATGCCAAAATTGTCTTCATTCATGTGCAACATGTCTAAAATAATAATAATTAAAAAAAAATGTTTTATGGCTCTTTAAGCATTATTTCTCATTTCTTTCTTCTAAATTTCAGGACAAAATATGACATGGACATGTCCTTGACAGATTTTGTTTTAATTGTATTGGATGTTCCCATACGGATGTTATCTTAACATGAGTATTTTAAAGGAATAATTCACCCAAAAATTCACCTTCATATCCAAACCTGTATGACTTCCTTTTTTATGTGAAACACTGAAGGAGATATTTTGATAAATCTCAGTTCATCTTTTCAATACAATGGCCTCACTTAAAAAAGTACCCCCAATGTATCATAATAGTAGTCTATGCGAACCGTGCATCATATTTCAAGTCTTCTGAAGACGTACAATAGGTTTGTAATGACATGAGGGTAAGCAAATTATGACCGAATTTCTATTTTTTAAAGAAATATTCCTTTTTAGCGACAGAAGACAGAGAAAATCCCAGCTTCGATGTCTTCTTCATCAATCTCCTTTTCTAAAGCCTGGAAAAACAACTCTTGTCGATACAATATTTTGTTTGATGATTACAAGCCTCTAATTTATTTACATCCATAATATATTTACTTTTTTATCAGACGTCGTAATAAATTGGGGGTGGCCAACATAGTGATTCGATGATTTAAAGCTCAATTCGAGAACCAGAATTGGTTTCCGCCAAGCTAATACATCAAACGGAGGAATTAAAAGGTGTGGCGGCTGAGCTGTGAACCTGGCTGCCCGCATACTACGGTTACCAGCGCAACGGCAAATCACTCATGCGGAGCGGCTTCACGGGACAGAGACAAATGAGGGTGCACGGAAGCCGTAAATTAACGGTCCGATCATTAGATGATAGCCAAGATGAAGCCGGAAAGCCCGGTTAAGTCAGGACAGGAAGATAAATAAACAAACTGACAGATAGATAGCATGACCTTGGACTCTTCCCAAGAGTATGACTAATATCTCATGAACATTGTTCATACTTAATTAAGAGGTTTACTATGTGTTTAGTAGGGCTGGGAATTGCTAACTACCCCATGATATGATACACATTGTGATACAGATTCGATTCGGTACACTGTGACGCATCACAATATCATTAATGAACCACAACTGAAACAGCAGTAAATGTGATGGAGTAAATGTAAATGTGCATGTTCATTAGAGTGAATCTGTGTGATCAGCTTCAATCTCACAGTTTGATTTGATTGATGGCAGACAGGAGGAGTGTCCGGGAAAGCTGTTTGATAGCAACCATTAGTTTTGCAATTCAGTTTGGTGCTCCTATTGGAACAGAAGCTAAACACTGCACCTTTAACATGGACTTACAAATATAATGATAACCAATGGTAACTTAATTTAATTGTGGACAGCACAGTGACACCAAATTTTGAGTTTTTAGGAGAGTCTTTAGACAGAGGCAATAAAATGGTGCTGAATATTACGCTACGTTATCTTTTTTGTCTTCTGATTCAAACACACAAATTATTGTCTACGTGAGGTCTGTATGACTGATGATCATCTTGGCTCTCATCATGGCTGTCAGTGGCCTCTAGGCAGGGTAATAAATTCAGGCCAGTGGTGGGGCAGCAGAGAGCAGGTCGGACTGATCGTTCCAAATCAGCTGCTCAGCGTGGAGCTCTGGTCAGAACAAATGGCCCCAACGCACTCTGGACCTGCAGGTCACCCTGTCTAATGAACTTCCCACCAGACACAAGGAAGGTCACAGCCTCAGGTGTGAAAGTCATGATCCATGGATCTTTCCTATGACAGGTGAATGTAATGCTGGACAGATTGTCACACTGCAGCACCCTAAGAAAACTATCACTGTCATTACTAACATTAGGACAGACGGATCACTGCATTTAAAAAAAAAAATAATAATAATAATAATAATAATAATTATATACAGTGTATATGTATATATATATATATATATATATATATATATATATATATACAGCCATGGCCAAAAGTATTGGCAGTGACATACATTTTGTGTTGTGGTGTTGATAGTTTCTAGATTATTGTACAGCGTGATCAGATGCATTTTAAATAATAGCAAAAAGCTTCATTGGCCAAAAAAATAAATAACTTGGTTATCACAATATCCCAAATTTCACAGTTTTTTGGTCATGGCACAAAATGACCAGCTAATTTCACTAATCATATCAGCAGCACCCGGGAAAGTGTGAACAAGTACTCAATCATTATGATTGGATTATAAGAGCAGACTAATTGCTATAAAAGGAGGAAAGCAGTGCTTCCAATCATTGTGTTCTTGTTAGCAATGGTTACCTCTAAAGAAAGACGTGCAGCCATCATCGCTTTGCATCAAAATGGCCTCACATGCAAGGAAATGGCAGCAAAAAATATTCCATCTGAAAGAACCATTTACCGGATCATCAAGAACTTCAAGGAGAGAGGTTCAACTGCAGTGAAGAAGGCTTTAGGACGTCCCAGAATGTCCAGCAAGCGCCAGGACCGTCTCCTCCCAAGGAGTCAGCTACGGAATCATGTCACCACCAGTGCAGAGCTTGCTCAAATAGTTTACAGCTCTTATACGCACAGTCAATACATCAAACGCGATCTTCCTACGATGCATGCTGCCATTTGTTTACATTAGTAGCGGTTGACAAACGTCAAACAAACAGCTACTCAAAGAGTCTTTTCAGGAACATAATATGTTTGTTTTCTTAAAGAGACAGCGAAACTATCACCAAATCTCCACAGTAACAATCTCGTATATTCACAGATGCTGAACGAGCACGATTATCCATGCACAAAGCCAAGTCTGTTTACATTAGATTGTCACACACGCACACATGTTGGTGCGGCTATCCTTCTGAGAACTCTCCATAAACAAAATGATTTTTATACTGTACAAACTATAGATTCTATCCCCAAACCTCACAAAAAAACTCTTTACATTTACACATATACAGTATTTTTTTTTATGAAAAGAAATAAAAAGAAATAAAAAAATACTCGTCTTCACTCTGCCCCCTTTACAAGCTGTGTAGTATTATGTGCAAAAATAACTCACTCCAGGGGGTACTGCAGAGGAATTTAGACCCTACTCATGAAAAGTTTAATCAGCTCCCTGGACAGTAATAAGGCATATTCCTTCCATCTGAGCAATTCAAGCTTGGAGTACCACCTGTTTTCTCCAGGAGGCAGTAAGCGAAACTTGCTGAATAGGCGACATGCAGCTTATACAGACAAAGAACAAACCACACTTACCGAGAGCAGACAACACAAGATGAGAACACGTTCTTACGTACAAACACAGCTTGATGGAGTGCAAATCCAATTGCAGGGATCTCAAGATGTGTTTATCTGTTTCAAACTTCATTTAACTTGACCCAGCGAACTTAAAACGGTATGTTTATGACGCATCACAACCAAGATGTTCCACAAGCGTGTGTCTGATACAGGTGTAAATTGTAAATTTCATCGTTAGACAAGACCTTTATCTTGAGCAAGAACTTAAAGTCTATAAGTTTAAGAACTGTAGCATTTTAAAGACAACACAAAAGTTTTAGCAACCCATTTTACTTCCATGGTGTGACATAAAAAATGCAGTTTTAGCCATCGGAAAAAAAACAACTTATTATGTTTGAGTCTTATTGTTTGTTTGTTTGTTTGACTTTATTGTCTGTTCAGATTTACTGGACAGAAATTCATCTTTGACACTGGTATCAAGACATAAAACATAAATGATTGAGCACTCATACATGAATAAAACAAATTAATACAACATGTACATGTTCACACACCTATAGTACCCGCCTCATTTGAGAATTTGATTTAAAACAGTCACCGCCAATGGAACAAATGATCTTTTGTAAATGTTCCTTTTGGCAAACGGTATACGTAGCCTCCGCCCCGAAGGAAGGACCTCAAAGCAGGAGTAGAGGGGATGAGTCTGATCTAAATATACTGCTAGCGCCCTTTTCTCCATGAAATGTGAAAACAGCTCTTGTAATGTACTCTGTTTTTGGCCGCTAATTTTATTTGCCTCATTAATTACTCGTGTTAATTTGTTCTTCTGTCTCATTGTTAAGTTTCCGTAACATGATACGATATTATAAGTTAAAACACTTTCAATCATAGATCTATAAACAATAGTTAAGATCCTCCTATCAATGCCAACATTTCTACGTTTCCTAAGTAGACTTAAACGCTGTCTAGTTTTCTTATGTGTATGGTCCACATTCTCCTGAAATGAAAGTTTGTCATCAATAATTGTACCTAGATATTTAAAATTTGAGACTTGCTTTATCTTAATACCCTTTATAATAACTTGTTCATATGGGGGGGCCAGCTATACCTTTCCTGTTTTGATTCGCACAGCATAGTTCCTTTGTCTTCTCTATGTTCAACCGTAGATGACTGTTGTCAAACCATTGTACAAGACTTTCAATACACTCAAAATAGGTAGAACAATTCTTATCTGTTTGGCAAGAAATTAAAACCAAATCATCTGCGTATTTGATCAGGGTGAGATCATCCTTATTACACCGAAGCTCGTTAGTATAGACAGAGAAAAGCAGAGGGATAGTACGCAACCCTGTGGTAACCCTGTATTTAAAACTATAGAATCAGATAAAATTCCATTAACACAGACTCGTTGGGGCCTATTACTTAAGAACTTCTCAATCCATAAAATTAACCAGCTACTTACACCTAAATCTCGCAACCTTTCTTTCAAGATTTGTGGCTGTACAGTATTAAATGCTAATGTAAAATCCATAAAAAGCATTCTAACATGAGCATTTCTTTTATCTAAATGATGCTGAGCCTTATGAAGTAAGGTCAAGGAGGCATCAACTGTGCTCCGATTCGGCATGTAAGCAAATTGTAATGGGTCTACAGAGCCGTTAATTTGTGCTAAAAGTTCCTTGCTCAATATATGCTCCATGCACTTGCACAGCACAGATGTAAGGGCAACTGGGCGAAGGTCCTTAGGAGCTCTGGCATTAGAAGTTTTAGGTACTGGGATAACAGTAGTGTTTTTCCATACCACTGGCACAAAACCGGCATCTAAAAAGATCTGAAACAGCCTAGTACAAACATGCCCAAGTTGTACTGCGCATTCTTTTAAAACAATACCCCTAAGGCCATCTGGACCGGTAGCCTTATTTGGTTTGATTCTACGGAGTACTTTGATAACCTCCCCTACCTCTATTTTCAAAGGTTTAGATTCTGTCATGGTGACATTATACTCAATGCCTACATTGTTGTCAAATCTTGAATAAAAAGCATTTAAATTATTTACAAAGCTATGGGGGTCATCATCAGACAATTGTGCCCATTTCTTTTGTTTGCCCATCAGTATGTTTAATCCTTTCCATGCATCTCTGACATTACCAGTTTTAAATAAATTTTCGATTTTACCTTTATACTGTAATTGTGCCTCCTTTATCTTATATTTAATTTCTTTATTTAATTCTCTTACCCTGTCTGTTTCATTACTTAAAAAAGCCATTATTTTCTCATTTAGAGATTGTATAAGATCTTTATTAATCCAGAGTTTGTTGTTTGGAAATATTCTAACATTTCGTGTTTGAACCACTGCCTCTGTACAAAAACTGATGTAACTGGTAATCGTATCATTCAGAGACTCATAACCGTCATGGCAACAATTAAAATCATTAAAAAACAATTCCAATCTGTACTCTCAAAGCAATCTCTTAGGTTTTCAATTGAGTCTTTAGTCCATGACTGGACCTGCTTAATGACAGGTTCAGACCTTTTTATTATCTGTCTATATTTTGGAAGTAGATGGATTACATTATGGTCTGAACGTCCTTGATCCATAAAAAGTAAAACACAAAAAAACAAAACAAAAAAATCTATAAAATTTGTTCTGTCAGTCGTAATTTTCATTTCAAAATGCACTTATTTCTTTCTTAGGAATGAAAAAAAAATATGTCACAATAATGCATTATTAACATTTTCTAAACAAAGCCTTCCAAAGTATAAGGAAATGCACAAAATTCGACCAAATCAAGGAACATTAAATGTTTTGCAAAGTGGAAGTGGAAGTTTGACTAACTGGAAGAACTATGTATCTCTTAAACTCTCATGGTTACAATATTAATCGGCTGGCAGACTGTGGCTAACTGCTTTGCTACAGCAAAAATGAAGACGCATTCGCGATTCGTGCCAGGGCGTCAATGACAGAGTCAAGCGCCGCTTTGAACTCCACATGAAAAGCGCTTGCAAACAATGTCTCACTCTGCATATCTGTGATAGTTAAAACTTGACATGCTTCTTTGGTAATTAAACCACACCTTACAGAGGCTGCAAAGTGCTTGATTTCGGTCACAAGTCCCATCTGGGCTTGTTTTGTTCAACAAATAGCATTAAGTGGTCCTATCCCCATCAAATGAATACTGACATGGCTGTCGTCGAGTTCGGAATTGCATCCCTATTCCAATCAGTGTATTTGCTTGTTTAAGCTTTATTAACATTAAATGTGTTAATAGTGATTAGGAAAAAAATTATCGCATGTGTCAACGAGTTAACTTTGAAAGTTCTAATTAAAAAAATGATCTTGTATTTGGTAAAAATGCATTTGGATTTTCCACAACAATGAATATATGACATAAATACAAAATGTTATGATCCTTCTTTAAATGTACATAATGTGAGGATGTTATTGCAATGTGGTTGGTGGATGCTAGGGTATTACTAAATGGTTGCTAGATGGTTCCTTAATAGCCAGAGTCAAAAGAGATCATCTCCAAGACTCTATGATATCCTGATCCCTAGATATGTGTAGGGACCTTTTCAATTGATCAGGAAAGCATATTAAATAACTACAATGCATCAATATTGGTTTCAAGTTGGCTTTAAAGTTTATTTTTGGACTTTTTACCAAAATGTTTGACAATAGAGACAGGAAATTATTAGGAAAAGGGAAAACAGTCGACATTTACGACTTGGCTCACCATGTTTGAAGCTTTGCAATTACATGGCTCCAACACAAAAATAAAGTCTTTATAACTCTTAAAAGTAAGTATTCGAAGAATCCATTTGTTTGGTCATTGAAATATTTTAAAAGAAAATACTGCCATTCTAACAAATGTAAGGGCATAGCAAACTTTAAAATCATAATCAAATACAAGAACATTCATGCACTGCCTGTCTAAAGCGAGGAGAGAGGCGGAGTGGATCTAAAGGGAGACCCTGATGTGAGGAGGGTAAACAACCAACGATGGCTCTGAAATATGTTACAATTATTATAATGGAGTGTAAGAGTGGAAAGTTCACATACTCACCCTGTTATTCCCACACACTCATTTAGTCTCTCGCTCTCTCTCACACACACACACACACACACACACAGACACACGTTGAAATCAAGGGCATTGTGCACAGGCATCAAGCTGCGGTGTTGTCCTTTATGATGGCACTGCCTGGCCCTTCAGTGGAACCACTATATCCCCTGTCCCACACACACACACACACACACACACACTCATAAAGGAGAGAAAAAAGCAGCCACACAAAATACAATTGCAACCAAAAATAGATTTTAAGAGTTTGATCAAATTCCAGTGGGGCTACAGAGAGGACATCATAGAAGCCTTGTGGCTTATTCTAAATGACATCAATGGTGTTTGAAATAACAAACAAACAAAAAAAAAACATGTTAGCATGAAACACTATGCCGGAATTTCAATTATTTACAAATGCAAGAATCATTATTACTATTGATCATAGTAAGGCTTAGGGGTTTGTTCTAAATCTCAAACCATATGTATTCAACTTCAGCACGTAACTCATCCCAGACTGTTTGTGCTATGGACATTAATGATATCTTAAATTGTGTGACTTTTTGAGAAAAGTTGTGCTAGTCCTTTTCTAAGCGATCAGTATTTCGATTGTTCCCTGGCCGATGAAAAAATGGCACACACAAAAATAAATCCTACAGTCTTAATATAAAGAAGCAATATCTAGGGACCAGAATATATAGAGATCATTAGTGTTGTCACGGTACCAAAATTTCAGTAATCAGTACCAATACCAGTGAAATTTCACGGTACTCAATACCATTTTCAGTACCAAAGCAAAACACAAAAACAGGTTACTAAACAACACTCTTTTAATAACAAAGTCTACAAAACATTAACAGCAGAACTAAGAACAAAAATATGCCATTGAGCAACATTTTAATTTAAATATATTATTTTTTAATTATAACAAAACTGAACAATGTATGCTTAAAGTATTTTTGAACACTTATATAAGATTTGCTTCAACTTTTGCAACTTTTAATTTGTTTAATTTAAACAAAACCTAAATAAAAAAGCATGCAATAGAATGAATAAAAACAATTTCCAAACTAATGTGCAAAGTGCTCTCTTATTAATAACGCTGCATATTGCTATTTTTCTTCATGATAAGAAATGCATATGGACATATATATAGATATTATGATTAAATAAGTCGCGAGCAGTCGCGTTCTAATCTAGCTGCATTTAGCGTCCGCGCTCGAGGGATGTCCCCGAGGCAGAGTCTCTCTCAGGCGAGAGCAGTTTCAATCTCTTTTGCTTATTGTGAGCGTTCGAAAGTTCCCGCCTCTGCGTGGGAACCGGGTAGACCCGGTAGACCTTCAGAAATTCTGGTATCGTAAATAATTTGAGTACCGACTTGGTACCGGGGTACCGGTATTTTTGACAACACTAGATAGAGATCATGGGTGGCACTTTTGACTTGGTACAGGGAACAGCCACCTAGCAACCACTAAGAACACCAAAGCAACCACACAGAAATGCACTCAAAAACACTATAACACCCTAGCATTGTGGACGTGAGTTTCGTGTGGGCAAGCACCACTCACATCAGAAAATTTAACAATGTAGCTATTTATTTGTGATTATCATTATTATTATACATTTAAACTAAAGCGCTTATTATGATGATCTATGGATTGTGTGCTTAACCCTGCATATGTTAAAAGTTGTTGGACTAAAAGCCTGAGTAATTTTTTCACCAGATGCAGAGTAATTGCTCTCAGGACCTGCCAATTCCAACAACTCAACTATTGATTTAAAAAAAAAAAAGAAAAGATAAAAAGTTTTGTTTACTTTGTTTGTTGTATTTAGATTAATAATGTGCCTGAGATGTAGAAAGAAAGGATGGAGAAAGAGGGAGACAGACAGGCAAGCATGACGGATGGATGGCGAAAAAGAGGAATGTCGAAGAGAATGTCAGGCTGAGTGTCTCTTTTTACCACGCTGTCATTTGCTTCTCGTGCTGCATCCCTCACTCCTGATGTAAAACATCACGAGGAAATATTTAGCCACAATGATCTCAGCAAAAACGGATTCATATTTCATGCATGATGGAGCCTTTTTAATATTTCAGGAGCAATTAATAAGGTAGCATATCACACATCTCCCAAAGAAAATAGTTGCAGTCAAATACCTACCGCAGATGAATGCTTGTTTCCCCAAAATGCTTTAATGCCACTGCTGGCACTCGTCCTTGCCTGTACAGATATCTTCTTGTCCTTAAATACATGCGGATTTAACCTCAAATGCACGACTTTGTATGTATGGAGAAACTGCCTGCTATATTTTTAAATCGCATTACTCACAAAATTCGGTCACAAGGATCTTGGAAAAAAATGGATGAGCTGAACTGAAGGGTAATGTTTCATTTCAAATGACATGAATTTGAATGTGGCCTTTGCAGTATCTCAGATGCAGAAAGCAAAGTTAAAAGAGAACTATATATGACAGGGGATGTTTGAAGATCAGTTTCAAATTTTTTACCTGCTACACACTTTCCCCAGATAGTGAAGCATTACCCCTTATTCACTGACATGGTGCTGGTATCCTGTGTGGCCCTGTTCTGCACATTTATACTTATAACTGCTGGTCTTAAAACAGGAATCACTAGCATTACTGAAGGAAGGCTGGAAGATGTAAAGTTTGTAAAGCAACAACTCAGCCTGGTTGGACTAATAAAATCCAGCCTGATTTCATCAACATTGTGACTGTGGCATTATTTTTAGAAAAATTACCGAGCTTTAAAACAACAAAACGTTCCTCAATACACAAAACCTTAAACCTAAGCCTAACCGATAGTGCCATAGAAAGCAAATGTGATGTGAAAAACCCAATTGCTGTAGCAACTGCTTCTATGACAGTTTCAGCTAATGTGTCAACTCACATGCTCTGCAAGACTCATACCCTGGTCCTTTGCATTGCAAGTGCAATGATCTCTCAGTTGAGCTATTGCACAATTTAGCAGTTTGAATAGCTTGTAATTGTAGTTTGTTATGTAATGCAAACGTTAAAATGTACCACCTTAATTCATGCACTATAGTAAAAGTATTTAGATGTCATAAGATAGCATTATGTGAGGAACAGGTTGAAAAGTTAATGTTAATGTACTGATTTGTATGAAGAGAAATAAAAGATCATGTAGTGACTCTAGTGTTCATTTCACCAGAAAAGTGTCGTAATAAGTGCAATGAGCAATGTTACATTTTTTTGCACAAATGTAGCTATAGTAACATGCTTCTATAAGACCAGGTCTGCAAAGCAAAACTAAATGGTTCCCATTAAAATCAGTGGAGCACCCAATGCAGTTAGTCAGGGCATTAATTCCTATTTTTGTCAAGCTACAAAGATACTCCAGCAACATTATTTCCCCAGTCTGTCTGAAATAAATCGATTTTATTTACAAATAGTATGTGTAAATTGATTGTTATTCATTTTATTTCTTTATTAAACTAGCTTTGACTGTTATATCAAAGATTGCTTTTGACAGCATAAAGAATGTTTTTTCTTTCGCCCAAGGCAACATACAAGCTAGAACCTCTACTGAAAGGCAGCGTTAAAAAAAATCCATAAGACTCCATTGGTTAAATCCGTATCTTCAGAAGTGACATGATAGGTGTGGGTGACAAACAAATCAATATTTTAGTCCTTTTTTACAATAAATCCCAACTTTCACATTCTTCTTCTTTTGTTTGAGACAATTCACATTGTTTGTGCATATCACCACATATTGGGCAGGGATGAAAAAAAAGGTAAATATTGATCTGTTTCTCACTCACACCTATCAATTTTATGTGCTTTTGGAGCTTTAAAATGTAACCCATTCACTTGCATTGTGAGGACCTACAGAAATGAGATATTCTTCGAAAAAAGAAATAAAGGATCATTTTATTGGAAAAGAGGTAGATGTGTCACACAGGCCTGGGTTTCGCCAAACCCACAGTTAGAATGAAGATATGCCATGGTGGGCTACTGGTACATGTCCTGTGAAAGAAACGAGCTGTGCGTGTGTGTCCAGGAGTGCATGGCGAACAGAAACAAGCACTTCTCTCTCTGATTCATTACCTCTCCCAGCTAGAGCTCATTTTCCACATGGCCCTGGTGTCAATTGCCTTCAAGCCGTTCACCAAACTCTGGCTTTATCTCTCTGTCGTTCTCCTCCATCTCTCTCTCTCTCTCTCTCTCTCTCTATTCTTGTGTCTCATGAAGGCTTAACTCTCAATGAATCAGATACTGTGTATTCCAAAAGAGCCCAAGCCACTGAAATTAAAAGGGGCAGCATGGGACCACAGCATGCAAGACACATGCCTCTTTCGTAGTGCTCTTGAGTAGACAAGGACGATCCAAGTGTACTCGGAATCCTACGAATCATCATAGGATTCTGCTGAGAACTCGCAGGAACATTCTGTAAGGGCCATTGTGTATGGAAACCTGATCACCCATAATGCCCTAAAGATATGAATCTACATGCCCTCCTGCTGGTGCTCTACTGCTGGTGAATAATGGAGATGGGCAAATACACACACGCAACTCCTATAAGTGTTGTTTTAGGTTTTTTTTTAAAACAACATAATTACCTCAGCGATGCCCCAAGAGGGAAGTGTGCTTCATCAGACAATATTAATGGGATGCAAACGAACATACATTAATACACACAAATTAAGATGAACTAAGGTCTTTCTTATCTGTTTCTACTTATTGTAGGACTGCCATTCATTCACTTTATCTGCTTGCCAATAATATGGGCATTTCTTCAACTTCGGGCAATTTCATTTCTCAGGGATTGATTTTTATTAAAAGTAAAAGTAAGTAAAAATGACGAAAATTTTGGACCATGTCTTCATCATTTATGTTTGGTACTTTTCAAATTGTTCAGATTTGACTGTTTTAGCATTGTCCCAGAACCAGACTTTCAGTATTATCTATGAATATCCATTATAAAAATTCAAATAATTACATGTTTAAAAGTATGTTAATCTAAACAAAGTTAATACATAATAAAAAAATAAGCATGAACCATTTTAAAATATATTATATTTAAATTATGTATCAAGTTTTCAAAACTTACATCTGTCCACCGTTGTTGCGTCATTTCCACCACACCAAACAATTGCCCCTAATAAACTTTTCAAAGATTAGTGCATTTTATTAACCAAGTTGACAAACATGTTAGTGAAGAGCATGCTTGAGATTAAATGAAACATGTGATGCTTGAAGAAAACAAGGAATATTCAAGGTAAATATAACTTGTGAGTAGGGGTGTAACGGTATGACATTTTCACGGTATGATAACATCACAAAAATGACCACGGTATTATGGTATCACGGTATTGAGGTGCACTGATGATATTCTTAGCAGTTTAATATTTGGTTATGAAAAATGTCTGATAAACACACAAATAAATATATTTAAGTTATAACCAATTCTTGAACTTTATTTTGGATTTCTTCAACGTTAATCCTTAAACTTTTCATCTTGAACATCAGGGCACACTTCATCCAACAAGGTAAAAAAAAAAGAGGAAAAAAAAAACATTTAAAAAAATGGTAAAACAAGCTGATGGAAAAGCACATTATCGCTAAAATGTCACAAATGTCAACATAAAATTTTTCGCTTAACTCAAGAGCATAAACTCTATGTTGATACAAACTAAGAATAAATACACAATACTAGGTGAAATGTTCTGATGAATGTTCTACACTTCTTTCAAGACTATAAACTATCATAACTATTTTTCCAATGCTGAGTTCACTTTCAGAAAACGAGCTTTTGAACATTTTAAAACATTTCAATATTTTAAATCTAACCCTCTTTACCTCGGATCACATTTACTTTTGAAGCTAAAATACATTTTAGATGACAATCAAGTTCAGTCGGTCGTTAAAAGTTTCTGGAGAAATATGCTGGATATAATGCAGTTGTGATGGCGATGCTTTAGATTAGATGATTGTTCAAAATATTGAATATCAGGAATGTATCATATGTAAACACTGATTTCACACCGCATCAGTTTTTCTTTACTAGCTGTGCACACAGCATAAACACATCGATTGATGGTCCTTATACTGAGACAGAAAGTGTCTGCCACTACTTGGTGCAGGTTTCCAGCTTGAACAGGGCCATGATGATTCGAACCGGTGGCATCCTGTGATAGGCGCAACATCAGGACCAATATCACAGTCCCATCAGAAGGACAACTGCTCCCTTTTGATTGCAATTCCTCCACTGATTACATTTATTTGTGAAATTAAAATGACAGTAAGCGGTCTAATTTCAAAGAATTGTCTCAATACTGGAAATAAATAAATTAAGGACATCTGGGAGGCGAATTAGTAATAAACACACATTTCTGTATGGAAACGGCTCCAGGGCAGATTTCTTTTGCGCTAAACCAAAACTTATGCGATAGTGTTTTTTTTTAGGCATGAAGTCATCACGCACACCCTTTTTATCGCTAAAAGGCCATTTGAATGGAAACGGGCAGAAGGCGGCAAATGTCGTAATTTTATTTTCCGCATTTTCACTTTGTCGATAACAAAATAGCACAAAAGGTGGATTGAAACTAGGCTAATGTCAATTTCCTGCACACAAAAAGCCATGCAATTTGTAAACCCTTTTCAGTATACTAGGTTTTACAAGTAAAACATATTATTAGTAGTATCAAACACATTGTTGGCCTACAATCAAGCAAATGAACAAACAGTTGTCACATTGTAATGTTGAACGAGTGCTTAAAACTGTTTGCTGCATTTGTGAATGTGACAGAAAGCATAAACATAACTTTAGCCTACCTAGTCATTACATATCATGTAAAACTTCAATGAATCTGGTGAATTTCTGAAACAGGTGCTATAATTTATTATCCTGTATACTGTATTTCCACTTTCAACATCATCTCCGCAAATTCCGTGGGATGTGCTCACGGAGATGGTGCTTAAGGTTTAAAGTGTTTCCGACTGAACCGTTAATTTTTTGCGACAAACCTTACAGACTGGGTAACCATCAGCGCTACTTTGCCGGTGAAAATGAAGGTTCAAGCTCGGACATGTCTGTATGATACGCTCATACTGCACTCTTGCTGCGCTCCGCACTTCTGATGTGCTCTTGATGCGTTGCAGTCGCGACACCTGCATGTCACCTTTAAAATTGAGTGACAGTCGAATGTAACATGAGGACGGCGCAGTTAAAAGATTTATTTTATCTCGCCAAGTTTATATGATGCTGTAAATGTCACCGATTCAGTCTAAATTAAAAAATAGAAACTTCTGAAAAAGAATCTGTCTTTATATGCAATACAGTCAATGAGAATATTTCAACGTTATGATAACCGTCCACTTTAAAGCCAAGGAATATTGTGAAACCTTGAAACCGTTACATCCCTACATTTGAGCAGAACATTTTAATTGGGCGGCATTTCCAATCAAACTGTAACTTTGGATATCTGAGTTACTGTAGCCTTTCTGTCAGCTCAAACAAGTCTGGCCATTCTTCGTTGGCAACAGGTTTCTGTCTGAAGAACTGCTGGTCACTGGATGTTTCTGGCACCATTTTCAGGAAACTCTAGAGACTGATGTGCGTGACAATCCCAGGACATCAGCAGTTACAGAAATACTCAAACACTGCTGCCACACGATTGGCTGATTAGATAATCTCATAAATATGTAGGTGTTCAGGTGTCCCTAATAAAGTTCTCAGTGAGTGTATATCTCTGGTAATGTACAGTGATTACAATGTTGTACATTGGTAGTTGATTAGTGAGAGTGTGAAAATGCTTTAAATGGACTATTTTCTGGAAGTCCACATTGTATAAAGTTCAAAGCTGAATAAACACCCATGTACCTGTATCTTATTTGGCTATCTTATTCTCACTCACCCCAAAACGAGTAAATTATGTAAGGGATAAGGTACTTTCAGCTAGTCATTTAGGGCTTCTGATCAGTGATGCCGTGACTGACCAGGTTAATTCCAACAAATAATTGTAATTTTAACTATTTCAATTTACATTTACATGAATGTGTCTGCCTTCTATCTGACCCTGTTTCTGCTGCTTAACACTTACATGTAAATGACCACAGATATGATTGGCTCTACACTTGTACACATTATTGTTCATCATCTTGCCATTAATATATGCACTCATGACTTTGATGTAATATAAATGATGGTTTCTGAATGAGACATTTTTACAGCTTAGTTTCCATAAATGGCCTGGGTGGACTGGGAAAAGGACCTTTGAGTACTTGTTAAACTAAACTATCTAAACAGCAAGGAAAATGCTGTTTTCATTACATGGCCCTTCAAACAAAAAGCAATAAGTATACCAGTGAAAAACACAGTGTGTGTGTCCCATTTGCCTCGCTGTGTGGCAATATCACAGAAATGCTTATGAAAAATAGCCCCTTGTACTCAAGCATTTAAATAAACTTTAATTGATTCCAGCTAATCCATTTGCTTGTTTTATAGCAGACGAGAATAATGCACATCCACCCCTACGCAACACTCTCTCACACACAGCGGCTGAGGGACAAATAGGCCAGTCCATTCAGTATTCATCCAGGGATGCCACACCTCTTCCACAAACACTCTTGAGAGCCGTTTACTCATTAAAGTCGACTTCTTAATCCTCAGCTAAAGAAGCAGCTTGCAGGCCTCTGATAAATTCAGAGAATGATCTCTTTCTCTTCCCCTCCCTCTATTTTTAGTCCTTTTCTCCCTCGTCACATTCAACCTCATTTCCATCTTCGGAGTCATTAAATCAGTCCTCGGCTAACAGTTTTTAAAGATATAACTAGCCCACACTAAATACTCTTAACACATTCCTTTTTTCAACCTAACCTTCCTCTAACCTGGGCTTTGACGTGGCTCTTAATAAGCCATGAAAATGCAGGCGCATACTTCATCCCCTTCGTATGAGCACCTCAGGCTTGGACTAATCAAAAGCACTCGTCCGGGGAGAATTTCCCAGGCCTGAATCCAATCAAAGTGCTTTCCAGGCTGAAGGGCTATGGGCAGGAAGTGCTTCTGATTGCCAGCTGATTGCACCTGTTCGTGGATTATTCTCCACTGAAAGACAGAGTTAAAGAGAGCATGCTCAGCTAGCAGTTTCACCTGTATCTTATATTTAGCCTTTTATCATTAAAAAGGTACAGAAATCTTTCAGCAGGCAGGCACTACATGTCCAGAGCCAAAGGGAATGATTGCTAAATCTTGACAGAACCAGCACTGAATGAAGAGAATGGGCTGTTGTCCTATACGGACCACTGACCTATGGACAAACATACACAAAGAAAGACAATTACAATAATGAAAGTATTTTTTTTTTAGTGTCTGAATTAAATTTTTCTGACATATCCTAGGCTGCGCAGGCCATTGGATAATCCTATTCCTAACCAATGTAAGAATTGTATAACAGAACGCTAAATGTAATGGACAGATTTAAATATACCTGCATTTATCCACCATTAATATGTAGGAAATTATATAATGGAATCGTTCAACCACCCTTATATGGATAAATGACAAATGATCAGATTAGAATTCTGAATAAGAATTCTCCACCATTACCATTACATACGTGTATGTAATACAAAAGGCTTGTTGTATCCGCTCACAATTAATATGTAAGGAATTTGTTTAATACAGGAATTGTGATTAATTCACTTATTGAAAGAACTCAAGTGTCCATCTTATCACTCTGCCACACTTGATATGATATTGAGTTGATATAATGCATCTGTTAACTCTTAAGATTAATACTATTCTCATGGCCATTGAAAATAATATCACCAGTATGTTGAAATATTGTTCAAGCTCGGAGCGCAAATCTTTTAAAAATCAATTGATGAGATTATTTATCAAAATATGCAATAGTCAAATTTTCTTTGAATACAAACAACACTTTTTAGTCTACAACATAAAACTAACTAACACATAGACAAATAAAAACAGGTTGGTGAGTGAGCTGTTTCACAGGAGCCCTGGATCATTGATACTTCATTTAGTATACCTCAATTTGCAGTCGGGTTACCCAAAGTATTTAAATAAAATTTCAGCACTTTCTTGCAAAAGTCTGGAAATGTATTTGCATTTAGTTGCATTGCTTTAGCTCTCTGACCAGTTTAGTAGAAATTTCTGGTTGTTCCGTCGATGTTTTGGACCTCTGTTAAGATCGTGGACACCAGGCATTTAGTTACTTGAATGATGAGGCGGGCATTGAAGCAAGGCCTCCCGCAAGGGAGACTCGCGAATCCCCATCACGTGTGTGAGTCCTAGAGAACTCTATTTTGAAACTTTGAATTCCGAGTATTCCAGAACTTTACATTGTGCGGAACACAGGCAGGAGGGCACAGTTTGGAACGCTCTCAGGCAGCTATTTTTCAATGTAAACAAGCGGCATACAAGTGCAGCTTCTATCTACTTGAATGGGTAAAAATCTAAATTTCCAAAACGGTTGGTCAAGATAACTATCAAAGACCATATTTCAAACCAGCAGTAAAATCTGCTAAACACAGATCCCATAAATTGTGCTTCTTTACCTCAAATTAAGCTAAAAAATGGATAAAATCAAGTTCCTCCCTACATCTACCATTGTATTGAGAAATTTAGTGATTTGCAAGGTTTACATTTTTGTTGCATTATGCAATAGCTCGGGTCCACACTGAAATCTCATTGGTTCGAAATCCAATCCAAACAGCATATTAAACATCAAAATGTTCTGATTAGCTGCAAATTTGACACTTTGTGTGGTATTTCCACTTTCAGCGATGTCAGAAATAGTACTTGATTCTCGAAACTTGCACATTGTTAGGATATGGTGTAAAACAAGATAATTGTAAAGTACCACATAACATACAGGAGATAGAGTAAGCACTTCTTGGAAATAGAAAATACAACAGTATATTTTGCAACAACTACCTAATTTGTTTAACTATGTAGATTTCAAATGATCCTTAAATAGCTTTATTAATATGACATCTTCGCCAGGCCATCTGAAGTCGTGCATAGGCCACAGGAGATGAGCCTCAGCTCTGTAAATACTGCACCATTTCCCCTTCAACGCTCTAGCTCTCTGTCAGGTCTCTCCTGAATACTAACACAGCCCTGGGTCTGTTTGCCTAGCACTGACGGAAACAGCAAAAATGTCTGTTTGTTCCACTAGACAGGTGTGTGTGGCTTGATATTTACATTCTGGATATATTAGCCACAAACACAAAGAACTGGCCTTTAAAACACAGAAGTGGAATCGAAATGAAAAAGGAGAGATCAAATGGAAGACAATGGTGAAATAGATGAAGAAAAGACTGAAAACAACCTGAAAAAAAAAAAAAATAAGTGGCCAAGTAGTCAAATAATAGCATACTACCACAATGCTGATGCTATTTTTACCATTAATTATAACTACCAAGAATTAAGAATACACAAATTTGGACTAAAAATACAAAATAATTATTAAAATGTATATCCGAGATGGTAACTGTATGACACTTGAATTAAACATGCAATGTACTTAGGTTCATATACTGTACAACTGTTTAAAATGTTAAAAATCGCTGAAATATGCTCACGGTTTCACGTTTTATTTTAAATTGTTAGCAGTACACAGTGTACATTAAGCAGAATGCCAATATTCCATTCCAAACACAACTAGTAACTGATTAAAAGATCTCTCTCTTTCCTTTTCTTAAGGTAAAATTTAAAGGCGACCTGGATAATCCGACTTCCCAAATGAGTAAACACTGCTCGCAATTTGACCTGCATGGTTTATTGTAATCTGTTACTCTCCACCAATAGACACACATGCACACACACAACACAGCAGCACCCGGGGACTTAGCTCAGATGAAATGTGCCTCTGGGTCAGGGTTCTACAATGGGAGGATAACTCAAATGGCATCTTGTCATAATCCATTACAGGACTGTTATTGGCTGTGCAGTAAATTGCACAATAACAACGGGTTCAGCAAGTGATGTGCGGTACTGTTTCTGAAGGCCTGTGATGGATTCTCCAGTAAGCACAACCTGCTCATTCTATTAAAGCAGGCCTTATGTTTCTCACTGATGGGAGATTGCACAGATTAACAAACTGATCAAAGATATAAACATTTATCTTGCTTTCTGTCAATGGAAGTCACTTTCTTTCCTATTATTACTGAGAAAACTGTGGTAATTAGGGTTGTCACCAGTCCTGTAAAATATGGGATCGTCCCGTATTTAAAGATAAAATTATGCATCCCATATTGAATCTATATGGGACGTGATTTGTATCGTATTTAAGTTGGTCAGATGGTGTCACTGTGAAATCGTTCCAGATCGCTAATTTAACATTGATATAAGTTGGAAAATGTGCCTATGGTGGGTAAAGGACTATCCGTAAAGTCCACAAATGGTGATAAGACTGTGGATTTTTTTTCTATATAAATATTCAATAAGATTGAACAATGTATGAATACAATCACTGAGTCATAAAGGCAAATACAGTTGAAGAAGAAAAAATACCCATAGTTTCTGCCTTAACACAGATATTTAATTTTATTACAGTAAATATTACAAAATTATTGTGAAGTATGTTCCTTTCAGAGTCTTGATTCTCGTTCAGAAGAACAAAGAGAAGCATACAGCATAGCATGAGTAAAGTCCACGGTTTATTAAAACAAGAAACGTACAGATTAATTAAAAGTGAGAGAAAGTAAATCTAGCAAAAGTTAGCATTACTTAGCATAGCATGACAGAACAACCATGGCTAAATGAGTGCAAAAAACTCAGAAAATAAAAATATTTTGGTCGTGTTCTTGATGGAGAAGAGGCAGAATTAAAACAAATAAAGCCCACGAGAGAGAGAGAGAGAGAGAGAGAGAGAGAGAGAGAGAGAGACACAGAGGCGAGTGTCTCTCGTTAGCATGCTCAATCAGGTACAGCTCTGGTCTGGCTAGCTCCAGCTGTAGTGGGTTCTGCCAGCTCCTCTGGCTTACAGAATCCGCCATAATTACTCCCTTTACGAAGAGGGAAAATGGGGCATTATGAATTCCTCACTCCTCCTCTATCTATCTCATCAATGCGCCTGTCGCCGTCTAATTAGTGGCCTAACTCATGAAAAATACCCCTGTCAAAATAACTCAAATAATGACAAAAGTCAACACAGCTCCCCATTTACTGCAGCAGAGTCTCAAAGTACAAAAGCTGTCAGAGAAGAAAGATCATTGATGTCGAAAAGATAAAGGAGGAGGAAAACAACAGAGCAGGTTTTTTGGGGGCATTAAGTTTACTTCAAATTTATCAGTTAGTGGGAATTTAGAGAGCAGAAATCAGTTCGGCAAGCAATTCCTTCCTCCGCAATAGCAAATAAAAATCACCCGAATAACTTTAATTCCGAATCCCAAATTGTGAATCAAAGTTAACATGAAACAGGGTTGACAACCCATTTTACTTTTGCAATCTTGCAAATTTCAGAGTGAAATAGGATTTTCACAGAAATAAATTGTAGGACAGCGATTCTTTTTTTTTTTTTTTTTTTTTGTTATATTGTATCTACATAGAAATACATGTTAGTTAGACCAATAATATTTCCCCAAATGTTGTTCCAAATAGCCTAACAGAGTTGTCTGAATGAACAATTTCATGTTAAACAATTTTGTGGATGTGTGAGTTTCCAGTATGCATCGCAGCATAAATAAATTATGCGGTTAGTGTTATAGGCTTATTTTTTGCTGTTTATTGGTAGTTTTTTTGCATGCTGTTATTGTTGTTTCTTGTTTCCACTGCTAGTCAATTGTTGTGTGGTAATGTTAGGAGCTCATCTTTTAACTTAAGTTTTTTGACAATCAATTAGGGCTGGGCGATAAAACTATATCAATATTTATCGCAATAAAAAAAAACTCCATTATATCGACAATAAGCTTTTGAGTAATTTTTGATATTAGCCTGTGTTCTACATTTAGACATGCCGGTTGCTAGAAACGCTAGCAGTTTGGCTTTCTTATTATATGTTTCCACTGGCACGTAGTGAGCGAATGTGACAGCAATTGTGACAGAAATTGACAGCAGCGCGGGGCAAGCGGTTCCCTAGCGTTTGGAGTGGCTTTGTGCGGATTTCTTTCTGCGTCTGTGGAAACGCAGCCTCAGACTGTATGAAGTTGCTATTGTCCCCGCTACGAAGGTCACCGCGTTCCGGATCCCAGATTGATTCCATCTTGACTGCAAGACATCATGACGACAGTTACGCCCTCTCATCGTCTCTAGTGAGCAGCGCGACAAAACAACAGTTACATCATATCTGATCTTTCTGCGCTGTATTCTTGAATATTTTTCTCTAGCACTGAAACACGCTTCACTGATGCCCTGTCCCGGTTCCTCTTTTCCCCACATGTGAGTAAACATGTGAGCGCCTTTAGACCATAAAGTTTTTTTCTTTCTAAATTTAGTTTTATTAATCATCATGTTCCAAGCCTTTAATAATAAACAAATAGTTTTCTGTTCTAATTTTGTGAAATTATTCAGATTTGATCATCTCTGACAAGGATGAAAGACAAACAATTACTAGTTTGTAGCCTAGTCTTTCTCACTTTAATGAAAATAGAAAAATGGTCATATATATATATATATATATATATATATATATATATATATATATATATATATATATATATATACATACATACACACACCTTCATTATGATTCAAAATGAACAGATCATCTTATAACATTCATATCCAACTGCTCTCAATTGATAAACTCTATAAAATATTGTAATATTTTCATAGAAGATCCCTCAGAAACCACTGCATTGGCGGTGTCTGGTCCCCCAACGCAGTTTTGTAAAGATTATTTAGACTGTTTAGGATTTAGTTTTCTCTTCTTTTTTTGGAAATTCAAAAAAATGTGCAATGTGCAAATGTGATTGAATATTGTGATAAATATCGATATCAAATTATATGAAAAAGAATATCGTGATAATATTTTTTGCCATATCGCCCAGCCCTACAATCAATGCAAACACAATAAACCACATTCCTTTATCGGTGTCAAGTCATTTTTATTTGTAAAGGTTTAAAGGCCATTTATTTGTAAAGGTTTAAAGGCCACTTTTGCTCTATTACACAATAAAACAAGCTGTATTTCGCACACACACACACACACGCGCACGCACGCACACACACACACACACACACACACACACCCCCACAGGAATTACTTTGTTTGACTGATTTTGAAGTGTAAATAGCAAACATGAGGATCGACCTGCTGTGCACTGCTCAACATCTGGAGCAGGTCAACATCTGTGTCCAGATTGCCAACATCACTAAACAAAAGCTGGCAGCCCCCGGCACTCAGCTAATAGACAATGATGGAAATGGAAACATGATGATGATGATGATTAAGAAGAAAAAAATATGCGCATGTATATTACATAAACTACTAGTCAAAAGTTTCTATACATTTGACTGAATGTATGGTTGTCATGACCTTAAAAATCCTCTAAAGGCTTACACTTAAATGTTTGAAATTAGTTTTGTAGACAAATATTAAAATATAATTGTATTTATAATTTATTTTATATATTTATTGCATTTTTAGTGGTTTGATTATCACAGCAAGCTATGATAACTATTAAGAGATATTTACAGTGTAGTTGGAAAAAAAAAAGATTATTTGGAAAAATAGGCAAAAGCTCTAAAACCATTTAGATATGCAACCAAATCATGAGATAGCATTTACCAACTGATGACTTTTTACAAACAGAAGTGCTCTTATAATATAACATCTCAAATTCCATCTTAATACTGTTGTCTAAAGAGCTCTGCAGTGGCTTCAAGCTGTTCATTCAATGGTGGCATCTGTGGATGGAATTACCTTATGTGGGTTGACAAGAAAAGAAAGGAACTCATTCTCAGTCCTTTAAATGAAAACTTATTAATGGCAGCACTTCTGAGAAAACAATGGCTTTACAATGAATCTATGTTGAGTTGGCAGAGGTTAGCACACAATGATCATAATGGCATTGCAGTCCTGCATTTTAGAGGTGATAAGTTTCCATACATATAGCCACAATGGAAAATGCACTTCAGATGTGGAACTGAAGGCAAGATGCCTGACAGTTATTGGAAGATGATATTATTATAATTCTCCCAATTTGGAATGCCCATTTCATACACTCAGCACGCCCTGGATTCGAACTCGTGACTCCACTGGTGGTAGTCAGCGACTGGAAGATGATATTGATCTTATTTCAATGCTTTTGATACTGTGATTAGCCAGAGAGCCGCTCCACTCAGTTCATTAATCATTCAAAGATGCTTGTTTTGTTTACAGTCCAAATCTAGCACATTTTTGAGAGGCATTACGATTTAGAGGATTTAAAGATAATGGTGCCTCATTGTCAAAATACAGCTGCTTCAGTACTCTAAATTGCAATGCATTATGCATCTCAAAACAACCCTTGAATGATTTTGGACAGCATTTCAACATCACTCAATGCTTTGCTTTTTACGCATCAAATAAATCTGACTCTGGCAGTTAGTGGGAATGCTTAACAGCAAATTATGTGGCTGATGTTGATGTTAAGATTATTACACAATTTCTCACTTTGACAGTGTTTTGCAAGACTGTATAATCAATGAAAGCTAAAATGCATAATTTTTGAGAAATATGGTGACATTTCTTTCACTACATTTTTTAAACAGATGCCAGACTAAAAACAAAAACACTCCTTTTCCAAAAACATGTGCAAAACATCTCCACAGATTCTTCAACTCAGAAAGTAAAAATGTCCAACTTCGTGCAAAGTGCAATATGATTGTCATTAGATGTCATACATCCAGTTTGGAAACTATGTTGATAATCACACACCTCCTACACCAATTCTGCCATTATGTTTCTTTATACGTCATCTTCTGAGCATTGGATAACAAAATGCTTGGAGATAAACAATATGGCCAAAAGATACCTAAACACTACAACCACATAAGTTTGTTGAGCATTTCATTTAGAAACTATGGGCATTTATGCTGAATTAATTCTTAGTAAAAGCTTTCACTCTTCTAGGAAGCCTTTTACGCTAGTTGAAGAGAAAAAAAGTCATAGAATTAGGAATCATCTTCACTGTAATTAAGGGGAGCTTTCCAAACCCGTTAATTAGAAAATGGTGTCCACAAACTTTTGGCAATGTAGAGTATCAAGTAAGAATATCCCACATCTGATTATGGATGGAAACGCAGCATAACCCTGGCAATTTCTGTATAAAAATAAATTAAATTGAGTATTTTGCTGAGACCAATTCCACATGAAAATATGTGAATATCTAACAACATGTAAGTGTAATCTGCACAAGCAATATTTGGCTCAATGTGCCATTAGTGTTCTCTGAAGCCCCAGAGATTTTGTTAGGGGTTTTGTCTGATTAAGCGTAATTTCTGGGACTCTTTTGGGAGCAATAAATAAACTGACAATGGAGCTTGACGCACAAACAGTAAGGGCTTCGCAACTGGGCAAGACGAGAAGGATGGGTTACCCAAGGACACGACAGCAGCTTGGCTGGGCAAAAACAGAGTAAAGCCACTCAACAAAACGGCAAGCCACTCTTAGAGCGAGGATCATCTGCTGAGTTCATTAAATCTGCCTGGAGGATAGAGCCACCGCCATTTGTGCTCGTCAACAACAGCCTGCATACGAGAGGCGATAGCAACAGCAACTAGCCAGGAATTAAGGGCACTACATGCATGAGAGCATGAATACATAACCACCAGCAACCACACATGTAGAGATATGCGCTTTATGAAAAAGACTTGGGCAAAAGTATGTGGAAACCTTTTTTCTATTTAACAGGTTTGGTTTTCCAGTGATTCAAGTGAAGAAAAATCTTAATGGGACACCATTCATTAAATCTCTAGCAAATTGAGTGCTTCAAACTTGGTGGCAACAATTTTCTCATCCAGCATGAAAATGCCCCTATGTATATAGCAGTGTTTCCCAACCACTGTGCTGTGCCATAGAAGATTGTCAGGTGTGCTGTGGAAAACGTTTTTTGCTTCACCAATAATGGCTTTGAGAGTACTAAACAACAAGAAACATTTAAAAACTGTCCATTTATGAAGAGACATTGAATGTCTCCTAATTTATTTTCATTAAATATTACATTATCGTTTACGAATTTCAGAGACTCATATTGAACTAATTTAAATTCACCAAGAAAACGTTTCGACCTAAAAATAAACGAGTACTTTTATTACTTTCTGCTATCAAAGCAACTGCAAGCTTTTTTTCTCTCTTCCAAATACATGTTGTCAATGTTTATTGTGCACACCTCCTGCTTTTTTTACAAGGCAAACAGGTAAAATTGCCCCACTGTGATGCTTTCTGCAACTCTTGTCATGTGGAAGGCAATGCGGCGCTTGACGCTGTGTTCAGCCTCAAGAACCAAATTAAAACTGCCACGAGAAGTCGTCTGTCCGAGGCAAAGACACAAAATCGAATGACAATTGTCTCCCTTGATGCGTTTGATTACGCACAGACGAGCACACAGTTTAAGTCGAAGCGGACCTGTTTTGTTCATATGTTAATCGTATTTGTTTATTGTAATATTGCGTTGTTCATATGTCATGTTTTTGTGGCCTCCACTGTCACTGCGGGGAAAAAAAACATTCATCTGCTTCGTGTGGTGTCTCTGTTGTTCATCTGTTCTCTTCATAAATAAATAAATGCATAATCTGCTATATGCTCGTCCTGTAAGTTCATGATTAAAAATGAAAATGTGAATGAAAATAAAAGCTATTAAATGTCGTATTATCATTAAAATATGAAAATTAAAATGACGGGTAATAATAGATTGTGACGGGATTTTTACGACCCTGTATGTCTAAATGACTGACGATAAGAAAGTATAACGCAAGCACTGTATGTGATTTTGTTCAGGCAATTTGTTCAAAAGATTGCCTGATCAAAATGTTTTATGAATTCCAGTGTTGGCTCTGGTAGAGTTATCATTTTTAATTGTTGTCTATTTATGAATTATCCATACCAGTGTCCTCATAATGTAGCATCATGACCACTTATTTTCACCAGGTTACTGATTAAAACTTACTTGCTAATTGGCATGTACTAATTGCCTCCACATCCATCCTTGACTAAAAATAGCTCTGAACAAGTTGATACAAAAGATGTCTCAAAACACTGCGGGCAACCTAAGCAGCAATAGTGGGAGCGTCCACAGATGACCCACACCATCAAACCCCTACCCAGAGCCCAGGGACCCAGTCCTGTTCCCAGACAGTAGCCACTGATTAGAATAACCCAAAGATTTTCACACAAGCCTATAGTTCTGCAGTTACAAGGTAAGTGCTCTAAATGCCTGGGCTAAATGGCATTTATCAACATTCGTCAATGTTAGGGTCAGATAGGATGGCCGACTAGTCCATTAGTTAGTCTTGATAAAAAAAATAACAATATTATAATAATAACTTTAATGTTTTTGTTGTGGTATATCATAACTGCTACAACCATCAAAATGCCAAATGTGTTGTAAATCCACTCAAATCCACCGCCCTGCTGATTAAAACCATTATTATGGATTAAAAAAAAAAAGTCGATATGATACTGTTGTGCAATAATAGGTTATAAATATTTAGCATATTTTTTTGTTGAATATCTGTCAGTTACCCTATTTAATATGTGTTGGTTCTTGGAATCATTCTGCACTATTTATTAATTGTTGATCTACTGTATATGCGGGCGGATGTCTTTGGCTGTTGTGTCTCATGCTGTGAGTGTTTACATTTTTAGTCATTTAGTGGTTAAGACAACCCACTAGTCAATTTTAAATATGTACTGTAGTTTTGCACATCTGGACACATACCTGGTAAGCATACTAGGGAGACTAGTCCCTTAGTTATATCAGTATTCATAGGTTTCGAACAGTGTCAAGTAGGCAACTACGCTAGACAACGATGACAAACTTCAGTCAGCAGGAAGTATTCAAACGCAAGACAGTAATTATTGCTTGAAGAGAAAATAAAACACTAAAACATCAAGATCCTTTGACGGAAGGCATATTTGACGTGATAATATATGTGCACACGCACACACACATACATACACACACACGCACGCACGCACGCACGCATGCACGCACGCACACATATACAGTACAAAGGGAATGTGACATCTCACAGTACACTCTCACTAAGTCCTTTTTAATAGGCTGTTAAATAGTACAAAAGCACACACTTAAATTCTATACATAACACCCAATATAACTATTCTACCCATATACTACCAATACTAGTCTCTCTCTCAGTTTATGAATGAATGCATTGGTCCTTTTAAAAATGCTTCAACACCTTAGCAGTACAGTAAATGGTAGATATTAGAGAAAAATACAGTGAAGACTACATGATCAGAACAGTGAAAGTACTAAGACTTTTTTGTCACCCACATCTGTGCAAGGGGCCGCCGGTCATGCTGGCAAACAACAGAAAGCCACTGCAGGGAAAAGTGGAAGCATTTAAATAAATAAAATAAAGACCATTGGTTGCCTCAGGCTTGGTTGCACAGTTAAAGTTTAATGTTATTCTTCTGCAAATATTGCTCAGAGGGACGACAAGTGTCACTTTCACAGCAGCAATGCATTCTTAAAGAAAAAAGCCAGGGGACACCCTAAGGCGAGGCCTCTGGGGGTGAGGTGGACAACTGTGGATGAAAGACCAGCTGTCTATCAGAGGATGGTTGTGTGTGTGTGTGTGTGTGTGTGTTAGTGGTAGCGGAACAAGTTGACTGTCAGAAGATTTTAAACGTTTCTCTTTCAGTGGGGGTCTCTGTGTGTGTGACTGTAGAGTGCGCTCACCTGAGTAGGCCCAGTAGGACTCTTCGGACGCTCTGCGGTGCCTATCTCCGATTGGTCGGTCATAATCCTCCGCCTTCTCCTCAGCCAATGCTGAAAAAGAGAAACATTTTTAAAATATAGATACCCTGAAGATGTGACACACATGCACTGAAAACTGAGCTGTGGTGCTCAGGTGGGTTATGCATTTATGATTATTCGAATCAAGCTTGCAACATTTCCCCAATGTTCTCCACCATCATTTCCTGTCCCATCTCTATAAATATAAAGTGGTAAAAGGACGAAGACAAACAGATAGATAGATTGTATAAAAGATACATCAGCATAATATCGACCATTGGTCACCCCACTCTCTAGTAGGAACGTGCACGAGTAATCGACTAATCGACTGCTCATTCTGCACCAGCTAGTCGACTATTAAAAATACTACTCGAATTTCGCAAAATAAATTTTCTTTGCACATTTGCCTGCGGTGAGCAGCGCTGAATACCGTACTTTCCCTCTGAATCTCTCACCAAATCTTGCAGTTACAGTTAAGTCAATTGCTGGGTGCTGTGGATGTGTGTCGCAAAGGTGTCGGATAAAAGATATTATGGCATCTTTGCTTTTGAAAGCAAAGGCTAGTTTAGCACTAGCAATGTTTGTTATATTTTAATTTTACTCTGTTGATATTTGGTTCTTGTTGGAGTGATGCAAACCAACAGATGAGGATCTGCTTTTTATGGTGGAAAGAAACTGTGAAGCTGTACAAGAAACTCTGAAGCTTATCATACCAATATGTGTGTATGTGCATTAAATATCTTAAAATGCATAAAGCGTATTTTATATGAAAAACCAACTTTCGTTACATGTTTTTCTGAATAATAACATGTGAAATAATACAAATGCATTGGCCTTCATGGAGACTCATGATTTATATATGTGCCTTACCCTAAAAAAGTTAGCACTGGTTTCTTTTTTTACTTTTTTAGTTTGCTTAGTTTGTTGAAGATACTTTATTTTGAAACAGTTCTTTACATTCAACATTTCTGAATAAAACAAATATAAATTACACATACATGTCATGCTTGATATTTGTAATGTACCTTTTAATTTACAAATAATCGAATACTTGTTTTTTGTGGTTTAGAGTTATGGACTACTTGAAAATGCCAATCCTTACTCTCTTGTTATCCATATTATCCACTGAAATGTCCACATAGGCCAACCACAAGATAGTTCCATTTAAAATACAAAAACAGACTAATCAAGAAGGCTGAGCTACTGCTTACAGGCACACACAAGGCACACACACAAATCAGAAGATACAACCTCATACACACACACAAACACAATAACAACCTGCCTGCGATCTCTGGCTGAACTAAGTCATTAAATCCTGTATAAAACAATCTGGCTCAAAAAAAAATAAATGCTCCATTAGAGAGAAAAACAGCCCCCTACACAGCAGTATTTACAGCCTGTCTGCTCTGGGATCACTTTCCCCCTCCCTCATTAAACATGTATGAGGGGCTAAATAAATAAACAAGGCCTGATTGGCCGGTGAGCGGAAGACTAAATCGCTAAGTGCTGAGGCAAAGAGGCTGTGGACAGGACGCTGGCAGCTGTAAACGGCGAGCTGTTCCACCGTGCTGTCAAACACACCCAGACCAGATGTGTCCCACAGCTTGGCCGAACTAATCTAGACTCAAACCAACAGGAGTCCTAGATGCCTTCGCCTACTTGTTAGGGGTTCTAGGGCTCATATAAGCTGTGAAATTACAATGCCAAAGGATTGAAAAGCTTAGATTAGCTCAGAAACCCAAACCTCTCCTTCACTGATGATGCCAGAGATCTTGCTGTGTTGAATGAGAATGTGTTGCGACTTGCAGCAAGGGCTGGAGGGGTATGGAAGGTTGGCTCACATCCCAGCACCCAGCGGCCTCTGTGTGAGGTTATCAGAGGCGATCTCTGCCCCTCTGTGCCTGGTTGGACACTATGACATGACAAAGCATGACAAAACGTTATGCTTGGATTAGCGTCCTACTACACCACTCTTACTTAGTTGTATATAGTTTGTATGCTTGTGCTTTGTATGCAAATCTTCTGTATTCATGGAATACCTGAGACAGCTACAAGATGCGATTGACTTGACCTTCCATTTCCCATAGGACGAATGAACCTGACGTATTATTAGCCATTTTAACACCCGTTTTTTCACTCAGTCCTTGATCAGACTACCAAGAATTAAGCTACTTTTGCACAAAATGTAATAAAAAACACAAATTGCCTTTTTTGTTTTTAAAATAAATAAACAGGTAGCATACCATATACACTCACCTAAAGGATTATTAGGAACACCTGTTCAATTTCTCATTAATGCAATTATCTAATCAACCAATCACATGGCAGTTGCTTCAATGCATTTAGGGGTGTGGTCCTGGTCAAGACAATCTCCTGAACTCCAAACTGAATGTCAGAATGGGAAAGAAAGGTGATTTAAGCAATTTTGAGCGTGGCATGGTTGTTGGTGCCAGACGGGCCGGTCTGAGTATTTCACAATCTGCTCAGTTACTGGGATTTTCACGCACAACCATTTCTAGGGTTTACAAAGAATGGTGTGAAAAGGGAAAAACATCCAGTATGCTGCAGTCCTGTGGGCTGAAAATGCCTTGTTGATGCTAGAGGTCAGAGGAGAATGGGCCGACTGATTCAAGCTGATAGAAGAGCAACTATGCCTGAAATAACCACTCGTTACAACCGAGGTATGCAGCAAAGCATTTGTGAAGCCACAACACGCACAACCTTGAGGCGGATGGGCTACAACAGCAGAAGACCCCACCGGTACCACTCATCTCCACTACAAATAGGAAAAAGAGGCTACAATTTGCAAGAGCTCACCAAAATTGGACAGTTGAAGACTGGAAAAATGTTGCCTGGTCTGATGAGTCTCGATTTCTGTTGAGACATTCAGATGGTAGAGTCAGAATTTGGCGTAAACAGAATGAGAACATGGATCCATCATGCCTTGTTACCACTGTGCAGGCTGGTGGTGGTGGTGTAATGGTGTGGGGGATGTTTTCTTGGCACACTTTAGGCCCCTTAGAGCCAATTGGGCATCATTAAATGCCACGGCCTACCTGAGCATTGTTTCTGACCATGTCCATCCCTTTATGGCCACCATGTACCCACCCTCTGATGGCTACTTCCAGCAGGATGTCACAAAGCTCGAATCATTTCAAATTGGTTTCTTGAACATGACAATGAGTTCACTGTACTAAAATGGCCCCCACAGTCACCAGATCTCAACCCAATAGAGCATCTTTGGGATGTGGTGGCACGGGAGCTTCGTGCCCTGGATGTGCATCCCACAAATCTCCATCAACTGCAAGATGCTATCCTATCAATATGGGCCAACATTTCTAAAGAATGCTTTCAGCACCTTGTTGAATCAATGCCACGTAGAATTAAGGCAGTTCTGAAGGCGAAAGGGGGTCAAACACAGTATTAGTATGGTGTTCCTAATAATCCTTTAGGTGAGTGTATATTCTGCACAGTATTTAGTAAGCTAGTATAGCCATTGTATTGCACAGCCTTACAATCAAGCAAGCAGAATTTGTTTGTGAGTTTGAGAGCTTGTGAGAGAGTTTGTTTTGGTGAATTGTTTCACTCTGATGCCTCATTTCAATGAACTAGTAAAAAAAGATATACACAGTAGATTCACCAATTCATTCGCGTGATCACACAATAGTGTTTGCAAATGTCCCTGTGTGTCAAAACCTCTTGTATGTAGTAGATGGCAGAGATCTGGTCATGTTCAATTCAAATGTGTTGCGACTTGCAACAGAGGCTGGAGGGGCAAGGAAGGATGGCACACATCCCAGCACCCCTGCAGCTTTTGCGTGAGTTTATCAAAGGCGATCTCAGGCCCTCTGTGCCTGGTTGCGGGATGTCGGGGATGCACTGGAAGGCGAAAGGGCGGCATACGATCAGCCTCACAGCTGTGTTCTATGTCTAAACTCACAAACACAATGTGGCAGGTCTTGGGGGGGACTGCCATTTTAGATCTAGACTGACCCAAAAAAAGTCACCAAAATGGGAAGGAAAAGAATAGCCAAAGCACAGGTATGAAAAAAAAAACTGTCTATCAAGCTCAAAAAAGAGAGAAGAACACTAGTGTACTTTTGTGGAAGGAACAGATTTAAATTTAAAGCTGAAGTATGTCATTTCTGTGCCACTAGTGCCACCAAATGAAATGGCAAAGATAAACAATGTTTTTTATTTCCGAATATGCCCCTCGTCTGCTGTTGTACAAACAGTCAGATAGACCTGCCCCAACCCACACCATTGGTTGAGTAACATTGTTGGGGAGGGCTTAAGCAGGTTGCTCAAAACAAACAGGAATTTTTATAGAGTCACAGAGACACAGTGTTTTCGAGAAAATTTACCTATGAAAGTCGTTTCATATTAAGCTGGGATAGAAAAAAGTATTTTAACACTGAAAAGTTACATGCTTAAAGTATTTAAAAGCTTGCATCTATGGCAATCCAAGAATATAGCACACAAGTTGTGTAGACTACTGTTATGGTTCCTTTAGAATGTTTTTTGTTTTTTTTTACTTTTAGGAGCTTGACAGACAGTCATTATGAACTGTTGTATGACATGAGGGTGAGTAAATGATGACAGAATTTTTATTTTGGAAGAACTATTCATTTAGAGAGAAACAGGCAACGTTTTCCCCCAGCAAGCCTGCCGATGTGCTGACCACACTACGGTAACAAGGACACACTGCCTAAAAGCCATCACTCAAAACATAATGCAATTTACAAGGCCTCTCTCCCTCTCCGAGCACGCTGGGTAAGTACATTCTGATATGAACAATGGGTGACTTTTTGTTTCAATGACAAACTGCCTTCTGCTCCTCGCTGCTCTAATTCTTCAGGATAGCGGCTCAGACATGGCAGTGAATGCCAATGAGAGGGTATGCTATGGCTTCTCTATGAATTACATTATTGATTGCCGATACTGTTTAAACAGAAAATGTAATTATGCAATGCAGTATGCTGAGCTTAGTCGCTATCCTCCCGATATGTCACTCATGCTCTCTTTCTCTTCCCCTCAATCATTCTCTCCCTCCCTTACTCAGTGTCCATCCATCATTGAAGCTCTTCACCTCTCTCCGACACTCAAACACTTACTTACCGGGAGTAATTCTCTTGGAGGGATTTGGGATCCTCTTTTAGCTGCTCTGAAGAGTCTGCACTTCAAGAGCTGAGTCACCTAGATACTCATTTTTTTTCTCAATGGTCACTTGCATTCAGGTGAGCTCTACCACCAGCATCTTTTTGTGCCATTGGCCAATACCAGCTCTGATGCAAATCCCAAAGAGAACGTTGTACCCTCTACCATCATCCAGGTATCTCCAACAGTAGAATACGAATGGTTTAAACCACCAAATCATAGAGGAATAGTGATGGCACCCTTGTCAAACAGCAGCTCGACATTTAACCATGGGGAGGCACCATGTTCCAACTCAGTAAGATGTTGTGGCTCTTTGATGCACAAGATGCTGCCTGGAATCTGATCAGCTGTGGCCTTCCAGAAAGGAGATTTCAAGACCTACAAGAGCATAAGTAGAGGAGGGGTCATACAGCTTTGAAAAACAAAGCCCAACCCAGAGATCTCAGCATGGGCCAAGCAAAGCAGTCTTTCTCGGAGGAACCAGGTAACCAGAGAGGCTCTTCTCTCAGCACAGGCCTGGCACAAAGGGACACTGTATAGACCACTCAACTTTAGTAAGCAGAAGTCTCTCTTCAATCTTGGATTCACTTTTGCACCGACACCTCCCATGTAATGATATGTTATGCAAATTATCTGGAAATCATTGGCTGCACATTGGAAGTTCAGCACAAACTTAAAACTCAAAGTTAAAATTGTTGAACTTTAAGTGTCGTGTTACATCGCTTGACTTCTGTGCAGTGCGTGCTGTGTCAGGGGTAACACTGTAGCTTGACACTTCACTCCTTGCGTTCAATGCACAGCCACCAGATGTGTTTGAGCGGCTATCTTAGTATGCCTTAACTCTCATATATGACTTACAGGCAAAAACACCCATGTTTCACCAACTCCGACCTGCGGATATGACAGTTGCATTTTGCCCTCTAGTGACAATCACGTTTAATGTTTAATTAGCTTGATATGGATAATATTCGTTACTAAGGAGAAGATATACGCTGATTGAATGTTAGAGCATTCACCTGCCCCGGTGTTCAGTCTATCAGTGCAGCCCAAAAATCATCAAAGTAAGAGGGCAAACTGTCCACAATTGTAATGTAAATACAAAAAGCTGTAATATCTGCATGTTTAGAGTGACAACATGTCCTTACCCCCAAATGGGACTTTACAAAAGTCAAACTGGGATTTCAAAATCGCTTTAAATGCCCGGGATTCGCTTGTTTTCATAGTGATGTTCTCTCAGTTGTCATACATGGATACATGCCATAAATACGTGTTCATTTGCCAATTAAATCTACCGTATCAGTTTAACTTTAACCAACTTTGCATGTCTCCCACAATCTCAGCGCCCGCTGTAAATTTGATAGAGGGAGAGAGAGAGCGCACGCTCTTATTCAAGTGACCGTGAGAACAAGGCAATTTTTGATAAAAACATCAAACAAGTAACTCTGAACAAACACTTCGATGATCATAATAAATACGTCTGAAAATGTCTGTTTGTATCTTACCTCAGTTTCAGTGAACTTGTTTATGTTTAGCTGATCTATTCGTTGATGAAGTTTGTTAGAGGTGGATACTGTTTCATATAGCTATTACACATAACTCGCTCTGGCTTTCAAGAAACTTCCTGACTTTAAATAAATAATTGGCTTTATGCCTTATTCCATGACTAGAATTCACATCAGGTCAGTAAAATAAGCTGTTTTAACTACTCGATGATTATTTAAAGTAATATAAATGAAGTAAAACATTTTTAATTTGTGTTTAGCTGAATTTGGGATGCTAATGCACTAACAGGCGATACATGGCCATAATATGTGCCAATTTCACTCTGTTATTGTAATTTATGATGACACCGATACTACTGCAAAGATGACTGTTAATGTTCAGAATACAGACACAAGAATGGTGATAGAGGCATATCTTACTTTGGGCAGATGTGGATATGGCTTTCACTGCAGATGGCACATGAGTGAATGGGCAATTGAGAGTTTTTGAGTAGATTAGATTCCTTTCGTAGACTAATTTAAAAAAAAAAATGATAAAAAAAAAAAATAAAATCACATGACAGGGTCTTGCATGCCGGTGTGTTCATGTTGAATATTGACTGAAAAACATAAAGTAAGTGGAGCTTTAGGTCACACCTACCAATGACGTGGACCAATGGCATCAAGAAGGTCTTTAGCATCCGGTTAGAAGTGTTCCTAAATGTTCGCACAGACGAGCTGATACGAACCATGGAAATGAACACAAAAACATATTCTTTTTGGCCAGATTTGGTTCTATATGACATCATACCCATTCATTCTTCGATTCCATATTAAGCATATCTGGGCCTTAACCAAAAGAAAACTTTAGACTTAAAGGTGACGTGTGTAACTTTTTCAAATGTTGCAATACTTCTTATTCTAGTGTGAAATGTAAAAACAACCACAAGTAAGCCTTTTTATAGGTTTTTATAGGTTTATAGGTTTTATAAAATTGATAGGTCATAATTTGTGCAATTTCGCTTGGAACAGAAATTTATAAAATTAGGCGCATAAATTCCATGCTTCGCTTTCATAAACATTTTTTACTTTAATTATTAACCACTTTTCCCTTTGAAGACTTCCCCAAAAGAAGGCCTGCCTGATTTAGCTTCGTTTTAGGGAAATGTTTCAGCAATTTTGTCTCACAAGTATGACACATGATGAAGGAACTTACAAGAAAGGGATCACGACCAATGAAGTGCACATACTGACACGTATGAGATTGCCAAATCACACACACACACACACACACACACACACACACACACACACACACACACACACACACACACACACACACACACGCAGACTTTAATTGTATAGTTTCTGTGTTATATGGGGCAAGCTAAAAACAAAAATTAGTTTGACACCCTCTGCCCCTGCGTTGGGTGCTGAGACAGTGAGAACTCCATCTCTTGCCCTCTTTTAGAAGAGAGAGAGAAAAAGAGAGATACTATACCTAGAATGACCAACCACCATTAGAACATCTCACAGCCAGATTACAAACTCACATACACCACATCAAGCACAGATGTCAGCACACACACATCCAAGATAGACAAACACACAATCCCAGGCCCTCAAGACCCTGTCAAAATCAATCAACATCAATTCAGTCCAATATGCACAAAGAGCTTTTGTACACACACAGGCCAGTACACACTCTCAAAAGCATACATAAGGCTATGTAAACATCACACACCAAAATAATGTCATATTGTTCAAAAACAAGCTACATCAGCTTAAAGCACAATCTTTCAATATCTGGATACAGCCACACAGTAAATGCCACTGTACTGTATGCACACTGTCTATGATCAAATCTCTGGCGCCACCGGTTCCATCTAGGCTGGCTCGACTAAATGAATTCTGACGTAATTGATTTACATTCCTCTATTAGAGCTGCAGAATTTTATGAGGAAGATATAGGTAGTTGACATCGTTGTCAGGCTGTCTCTGTAGAAACGGCGAAACAGCGAGGAGAGTTATGAGGGCTTCAGTTGCAGACGCAGATTCCCGAACACTCAACGAGACAATTTTGATTGGATGAACCAAAAAAGTTGTTGCAATAAGGGGATATGCAGTACACACATCAACTTTTTATTTTTAAAGGTGCACCAAGTAATTCTTTCCTCATTAAAAAAGTTGAACTCCTAAAGACATGAATTGTAATTTTGCAATATATGTAGGAAATTATGACCACTCACATTAAAGGAAGACTCCACTCATATCAGTAACTCATACCATATAAAAGTAGTTTTATTCTACATGGAGAGGGTCCGCACACAGGGGCTGCCATATTAGAATCACATGACCAGCCGAATACTACTCGATTAATCTCAGTAACTATCCTGCTATTTAACACTTATACTCATTGATTAAATTAATCATGGCTGACTGTGTATCCTAAATTTCTACAATGACATCTGAAACGGAAAACTATTGATTTTAAATTATGCTGCATCCAAGCTGCTAGGTGCCAGTTTAAGATGACACAATGGCAAGTTACTGAGTGTACCTTTAAATGCGGCAAGTTGTGATGTCGCTATGCAGCCGTAAGCACCTAAACTCTACTTTGTGTTATGCTTTACAAGCGTCCCTTAATAACAAGTTCTTCCGTGTTTTGACTTGTTTGGGACACATCGACGCTGTGCATTTGCACATTATTCCAGGTTTCTTAGTCCTATCCACTGATAGCCAAACAAACATATATTCCACATGTTTAGCAATTTTTTTTATCATATTTGAGAGTAGAAATGGCAAAAATGGAGGAAGTAAAGGTACATGATAAAATTTTACAGAAACAATAAAACATGTTATATGCCACACAGCATTGGAGGTTAGTGAACAAACAAACTGAAAAATATCCTTGATGTTTAGCTGTAAACAAAGCGACAGGATGCACAACATTTTTTGGAGTGAACGAGTGATAATCATTCCTTTAGAAAAACATCTAGAGGGAAAATATATTTAAGCTTTGCAGAGGCAAATACCATGCAAATAAACTGAACAAATCAAAGCTATACAGTGTCAAAGCAATATAAATCCTTGAAATATTGACAAGCCAAAAGAAATGTTCCTAAATCCCCTGCCTCTGCTGCACTTAAGTTACAACTGACATTTTGTCACAGAAAGTCCATAGTTATGACACACCTCGCAAGCTTTTAACTTGCTATCATTTCGCAAATGTTATTGGTTGCAGACTTCGAAATACAGCCAAATTCAAATGAAGCTTGAAATGCCAAAAACTCTAGCTGACCGAGAAATATTCTCAGAAGCCAAGAAAAAAGAAAAAACCACTACAGCACAACTCTACCTCATTGGCAAGTTTATACGAGGAGAGATTAAGGAACTTAATCTGCCCAGAATTTCGACTTGCTGAATTATTCCCATGGATATACTGAACCTACAATGCGCTTGATATACTATTCTGGTAAATAGAGAGACAAAAATATTGTCCAGAAATTTTCATTAAGTACTGGCATAATGCATTTTTAATATGAAATGGAATAAATACAATACACAGTGGCCCCAAAAATATTTGAACATTTAACTTGCCACCAAAATCAATAAATGTCATTGCATTAGATAACAAAATATCAAACATCAAAATATCAAAAAGTGGCATTAATTTTAAAGATATATAGCACAAGCAGACTTTTGAAATCCAGCATTGCACAACAAGCAGTAGGCCTAAATTTATAAATGACAAAACCATCAATACAATTGTAATGTTCATAAGAGTTTTTGGACACTTTCCGGTTGTCAAATGTTAGTTGAACATTTCCATAGTTAATGTGATGAACTTAACCTGTGGTTACTCTGCTATAACACAGCTGTGTGAATTTGTAAGTTGAACTTTAAAGTGTCCAAATATTTGGAGCCACTAAGTAGGTATATATAGAATTTTTATTTATTGGTATATATTTATAGATTAAGCTAGATGTAAGTATTGGGGGTGACAGGTGTGAGATACAGTAGTGTTTTAAAATGCCACAATCCAACAGTGACTGACGTTGTTTAATCATTATCGTGGACCTGTTTGAGGGTTAAATCTGTTCTTATGCCTAATTTGTTTCTGTTAGATTGTTCTGAATTTTAAGTTAGCTTCAGCTTCATTGAAATGCAAGTCAGACATTCACATTTATGCACTTAACCTTGATTGTGCTTTTGTCTTTTTGGACTGGAGGGGTCAGAGTGTGTATGAGTCTCCTAATGGACTCATTAACATTCTCCTCAGCTCTCTTCTGAAGGGCATCCACCCGGTGGGCATATCGATACCACGCGTCCCTTACAAAGATGCGCATGCTTTCACACACAGACACATACATGCACACATGGAGCAACATCTGTCACTTAAATCTGCCCAGATATTTCATAGGACAGAAAATACAGTGAGAAGACAGCGATATCACACTATAACAGATGAAACTGCTGGAGTACAAGATAATCCATGAAATAAAGACAGGGGGCAAGTTTTGTATACAAAATAAGAATTCAGAGAATTTTATTTTTTTTAAAAGACAGAAAAGCTTTAGCCCTTTATGCACAATACCATGCTGCACAATTAGGATGAAAATTTGCCATGTTGCCAAATTAACATGGTGCTTCGTGCTTTATAACTGCCATATTCATTTACCATGGCATTTACATTTAAAGTACTTATAAAAAAATGCCATTATACTACCATGTCCAAAACGCAGGATACTTTGTTAGTGTCATTCAAGAACACAAAGTCAATTCATAATACCCCTAATATCTTCATCAACCATAATTAAGATCTCAGAGTCAATAAAAAACATATTTAATTTAAAATTCTTAGGAGCAGTATAGATTTCATATCTCAAATTATATATAATAATATGCAATATATAATACATTATTCCTCTTTCATCTTAATGCAAAAATGTTGCTCAGTTTAGATACAAATTATTATAAAACAGAAGATATCAAACTCCTATTAGCAATATTAATTTAAAAGCAGACAATATACATTTTGTATTGGATTTGCTTAATATTTGAGACAGGATCAGCTGTCTTAAAATAATTTACTTCATCAAGGATAGCTCAAAGCAAGTGCACACTATTGAAGAAGCATGCGATCACATTATTATGCCATCATGAGCTGGTGCCAATGTAATGGTTAGAAGTTAAATATATACTCACTGAACACTTTATTAGGAGGAACACCTGTACACTTACTTATGCATGTGATTACCTAATAGTTCTCTGTTGGCGCACACTGCCAGATGGTGTATGCGTAAAAACTGAAGTACACATTGGGTTTTAGGGTGCTATTCGGGACAGGGCCATTGTGTGACATTCGTTGGAGAATGTTACTTATTCTTGTGATTATCTAATAAGTCAATCGTGCAGCAGCAGCGCAATTCATAAAATAATTCAGATACAGTTCAGGAGCTTCAGTTTATGTTCACATCAACCATCAGAATGACGGGAAAAAAAATTATCTCCGTGATTCTGAATGTGACATGATTTCTGGTGCTGGACGAGCTGGTTTGTATATTTCTGAAACGGCTGATCTCCTGGGATTTTCACGCACAACAATCTCTAAAGTTTACTCATAATGGTGCCAAAAACAAACAAACAAAAAACATACAGTAAGTGGCAGTTCCGTGGACAGAAACGCCTTGTTGATGAGAGATGTCAACGGAGAATGGCCAGACTGGTTTGAGCTGATAGAAAGGCAATGGTAACTCAGATAATCACTCTGTACAATTGTTGTGAGCAGAATAGCATCTCAGAATGCACAACGTCAAACCTTGAGGTGGAATCGCTACAACAGCCAAAAGTGACCAAAGTGTTCCTAATAAAGTGCTCAATGTTTGTATATCAAATACAATTAAATCAGTTTTTCATTTCAGATGGACAGGGACAATAAATTGGAACTGGCTCCCATATCAGAACCAGCACCTTGTCGATGGACATTGTTAAAAAAAAAAAAAGTACTAACCAGCATAAAGCAGTCTAAACCAGCATAAAAAATTTATGCTGGTCTTTTCTACAAGAGTAAAGAGGAAGTAAAAAAGGAAAAGTCCTTTTTATTTTGTCTTCAAGAGATTCTTGAAGGTCAAAGCATACAAGAAATATCTTTATCAGATGTCACATTGCAAGGCCAATATATAGCCGACAACTGGCTTAGCCTGCCACGGTATAACTGCAACAGCTTTGAAGAGAGGTGATGTTGTATGCATCAAGCGTTCATACTCTTCCATGTCTTTAACAACACACAACCCTGTATTTCAATATCAGCGCCTGGTGAGAGGGTTTGTGTCCCAGACTTGCTGTGATAAAAAAAACATGCCTTACTGTGCATCTAAAAGGACAAAGGTTTGAGGTCTCAAGAAAACCATCACAATGCTTGTTATGCCTGCATCTGGGTCCTGTGGCTAAGCAGCTAACTTAATGACTTCAAGGACAAGACATGTGGCCTCTTGTTTATGGAGCTTTGAGTCAGAGATCGGGAGAGAATGAGGCAAATGTACTGTTATTAAATCGGAAGGCGCCTGAGCAGCTGACAAGCAGTGTGCAAGTGTGTGTGTCAAATAGCGAATGACAGAATGAGAAAGAGGGAGAGACAGAGAGAATGCAAAGAAAAATGGTGCTGGCAGCGCCAGGCGACACTGTTAGACATAATAACATAATTTGAAGTAATGATGGTTGCCCTTTGAGATAGTCCACAGGGAGAGAGAGGGAGAAATATGAACTAGACTGTCTTTGGTCTCTAAAGCAGCGTCCAGCAACATTGATGGCAAAAGCCAATTATAATGAAAGCCAACGGAGTACCGTCATTCCCTGATCAATTAGGCCAGAAACATATCTATGCGACTATGCATACGCAGATACATAATTAATGTGCCTCTGTTCTCAAGGGGGCAATAGAGTTACCTTCAAATGTCTGTGCGATTAAACTGTTAATATTCAGGTAGTTAACTTTGCACATGTCAACAATTTAACTAACTTTAACTAACTTGCTCAGCAAGATTCTCTTAAAACTGCTGCTCTGCCATGACATTAATTGAACTGAAAGAGAAATTGAGTATAGAAGAAGACAGTTTGAGCTAAAGCTCACTATACCGCCACTTGCTATACATGTTATTAGTCTTACTGGCCATGTCCCAAATGGTACACTTGATGTATACTTGCGATGGCTGTCATGTGTGCATGTCCATTAAGTCCATGAGACCGTAGGATGTCCAAAATGTCATTTTAGGTTCCAGAAGGGTTCTCACAAGCACCCCCTTTGTAGATGTTATGCACCTTCGAAGAACACTTTGGCCGAGCCTGCGCCAAAGCAAGCTCCACAGCAGACTTCTACGTCGCCAAAATGTGGACTTATAAGCAGACGGTAAGGACCAAAAAAATAATTTGTACGCAAGCATATGAGTACAAGGCGCTTGATCTAAATTTCATCATCAGTAAGGACTGCATAGTATATGCTTGCGCCTGGAATCATTGCACTAATTTTCATTGGGTCCACAAGGCGGCAACACTCACAGTTGGACCGTTGCTTTCGTGAAGTAGTCCAAAATGCTGACATAAATGCCGGTGGACAACAGTAGACAACAACAGTGGATGTGCATGTCATGAGCGTGGTCAGGAGATACCTGCATTTGTATAACTTGAGTCTGAAAGACTATAAAGACAATTTTGTGGGTCTAAACTTCTAAAGAGAAATCGTCCAGTATTGTAGTCAACAGTCGCTGTGCGCATACGCCAACCGCTTATGTAGGCGCACACTGCCAGATGGAGTATACTAGCATATGCTTAAAAAACGAAGTACACTTTGGGTTTTAGGATCTCAACCCTCAACTCCTACCTTCTAACTACATGTCTCCATTCTGGTATTCAACGCACACTTTTCATGATCAAATATATACCCAAATCTTTAAAATGATATATGAATAACTTGTTTCACTCTGAAAAAGTTAAATGGGTTACGCATATTGTTTCATGTTGTCTTTCTCCAGCTTTAGACCCTCACAAAAACACCCAATTTTTATTCAAATACAGTTTATAACATGTTTCATCCTGATATTCACTATAAATAGCACTGTAAATGAGGCATAAAATGCAAACCCATTTAATTGAAACATGGGGGTCAGGAGAAGTGTGTGTGTGTGCAAATTACGTACTTATTTGCACACTTCTATGCAAGCTAGAAGTGAGGTGCTTAATCATTTGTGCACCTGTTTGTGATTAGCTACCCTTTGCACTCATAGCAGGGTGTTAAGAATGCTAAAGATGCCAGTGGAGCAAACTGCAAGAGTCTCGATTAGACAGCAGTCAGTCACCGTGAGGAGAGAGAACAAGAGAGCTGTTTCCTGTGGCTGTGACTGAAAGGAGATGTTGGTGCCGCTCCAGTGGATGAATGTTTGTGTGTGGAGAGTGTGGTAAAGGGAGCGCCTCAGGGCAGGACGTTAAGGCATGGAACCCGGGCCCACAGGAAAAGCGAGAGAGAAAGACAAGACCTCGAAATAGTACTCCACTTTCCCTAACTTCAATTTGCATACAAAAGCTAGAACTGGCCATGGAGTTGAGTCCCTTGAGGTTCCAGATGAATGCCAGGAATGTTTTCGGTACCTCTCTTTCTCTCTTGCAGTTTGCCAAGAACTCCTCGGAATCTATCAGGCACTGCATTATGCTTTCTTCTGGCTTCATTAGTCCTGCATCCAGCACTGGAGAATTTCATCACACAAGCACACATACACCCACAGCCAAGGCTCACTACAAAACAACAGTCCCTTGGCTGCCCGCGTTTCTATTGTGATTTGATAACCTAGCGAAAATGGTAGAGATCGTGTGTGTGAGTATTTGAATTTGTGGAACAAAATGTAACAGAATTGCAAGAAATAAGAACTGTCGTTGTCATTTGAAACAAAACCTTGCATACCATGAACAATGCATTCACAGAAGGGCTGGATCCCAACCAAGCCGCCATGTGTTCTGTGAAACTGCGATTCTCCTCTGCCCTCTGCAATATGCTTCACAGATCTTCTGCATGAATAAATCACACATTAGATATCGCAGTTTCTACGTCAAATCCTGATTCGTGTCATTTGTCTCACCAGGGATCTATCCATTTTTTATCATGTTTCATTTACATTTTTTTAAACAATAAGTCATCAACAACCTGTTTGGCATTGACAGTAATGAGTTTAATTCCGGCAAAGGCATGTCTTTCCTGACAGAGGTGGGATGAACTAGGTTGCAGTTGCATTTATACAAGTGTGAAATTGTATATTCAGATATTAACGACCCCATGAAATATATATATATATATATATATATTGTGACTTTTAGTCCATTTCTATTAGCTCTGAGGCCACCTATACTATTGTACTCCTAAAAGTTGACTTCATTATCTTTAAGCAGATTTACACATTTAGAATTTGCAAGTGGTAAATTAAATTTTTCGGGTTTAAAATCAACATCGAGTCAACGTCACAACGTGCTTTCCATACATTATAGTGCATAGCGTCATCAGTAGGGATGTTATAAAATATTGATATATCGATTATTCATCTGCAAGTTATTTTATAAAAATATTTTTGAGGCATCGATATTTAAAATTAGCCGACATATAAATTTGATGCTTAGTTTGTGTGCTTTCCAATTCACTCAGTTAGCCTCTGTTTAACAGTCAAGCGTAATAGCTTTGGGAAACCACAAGAGGGTGAAATAAACATTTACTGAAGCCGGTCGTGGTCAGGAAAGGCATAGGTATCACACACACACACACACACACACACACACACACACACACACACACACACACACACACACACACACACACACACACACACAGGTTAAGCTGATGCGGCACAGCAGATATCAGTCCAGAGTTACATAGGTTTTCATATTTCTTGAATTAACAAAATTATGTCAATGTGTTTGCAGGTTAGTGTATGAAGCTGGTGTAACTGCACAAACCAGGGTTCAAAATTAAAAAATTAAAGATTAAATCTACCAGCCAGTAAGATTTCTTTCCGGACCTTTAAAAAAAAAAATATATATTTCGTTTTACAAGTGGATTTTACAGACATATGAGACTGCATTTTTAAAGAATTATATTAATGTATTATTTATTAAATATTAAATTGCCCGATAGTCCATTTAGAATAATTATTCAGATTATTCACTTATTACAAATAAACAAAAATTGTATTTAGTACATGCTGACACATGTTGTCATATTAACTACCATTAAGTAGCTCTCAGTAGCAATTCTTGGTTTCCTTGGAGATAGTGAATTAATTAATTAATCTCCAATGGATTCATAAAACTTTTTGATTCACTAAAAAGAGCCAGCTCAAAAGAGTAATTTTTGGCAGATTCGGACAACTGGTAGTGCTTTATGTCTCACGTGGTACATGCCCACAAGTGCGGAAGAAATCTGCTCAGCCCCACTCACCACACCAGAGAACTGAAAAGTTATTTCTACTAATAGTTTTCAGTACACGAGCAATGATGTCATCTTAAATATGCACGATTACAGTTGGAAAAATGCTAATTTCATTTACAAATGCCCAAAGTATACAAACAGTGTTGGTTTTTTAACGTTTAATGGACTAACCAGCCATAGAATTGCCACAAAGAATGCATGCAATCATCATTTGAAGACTGGATTAGAAGCACTGAATCCAACATCACTCACCGTGTGCCAGCGGACACACAGCGCTTGAGACTGCAGGAGTACTGATAATACCGTTACTGTTACTGAATGTCCTTTAGGCCAACAGAGCCCCTTTGAGGACAAAACTAGAATGTGTAAAACTGTTTTACATGCTGAAACAAACTGATAGAAAGCAAACACCACCCACCAGAGTGGCCTGTGACACATTTGGCGCTTGGCAGGAGTTAATTTCAGACCTATGCGCAAATTGAACAATTAGAAATGGCGATGTTTATTATGCAACTTCTTTGTATGTAGCCTTGATTGGGTCTTTCATTCAAGCATTCAAATCACAAAACGACATCCTTTTAACTTAATTGTGCAATATAAAAGATACATATAAACAATTGTAATCAGTTCAATGGAAAGAATGAGGCGAGAACCGGCTCTTCGCTCAGACCCCGCCGCGTTTCAGCAGCTGGTAGGGGACTCCTCCGCACCTGGCAGCGGCTCTGACCGCTCCAGGCGGTCGATTAGGAGCCCTTTCTCCCCTCGCAGTCGGCGGCCATCCTCCGCTTCCAGGTGGCCGGGCTCCTCGTCCCCCAGCAGATGGCCGCGGCTGCTCCATTGGGGTGGATGGTAGTGGCAAGAACTCTACTACGGCGTATCCCTCCTCCTTCCCGGATTTCGGCACCAGTGTTAATCAGTTCAATGGAAAGGAGGAGGCGAGAACCGGCTTTACGATATAAATTATATTTTAATTATAAACTGAAACAAACAACACAAACACACACATGACGGACATGTCCGAAAACTATCTCTCTCTCCCGCACAATCCTCCACAGTCTGCCTTTATCCCTCTCGGAGGCTTGATTAGCCTGATAAGGGACCGGGTGTGTAGAATCACGACCCGGTCCCGCCCTCCGCCCTGCCACAACATTTTAGAACGCTCCATGTCGTCCGTCAGACACGTTCGGTGCGCAACCCACTTTAATTAACCGTTTGGTAATAAAGCTGTACCAAAGCTGTGTTGAGAAATGTTTAAAAGGACAAACACTATTGAGCAACGATCAGCCCAATTTATATCTGAAATAAAAAAATCTTCAGGATCTTCTCGACAATCATCAAGAATATATTCAGATTATTGATGTGTGTAAAAGGCATCGATTGAAGCCTACTTATAAGTGTCTCATAATTATTCATGGGACTGCGTAGACATATACTATGAGAAAGTGCTATCTCATGATTATTCATGACACCTCGTGACATTCTCGTAAGACAAGTGCTTCAAACTCTCAAACGCATCAGTGTGTGAGTTGATCCAGGGCCAAGAGTGTTCAAGACTGCACAGCTTCCCTGCGATGCTGTTAAAGGGACAGGACAGGCTTTTCACCCTTCTAAATGATCCCGCAACACGCATTTATTATGTGAGAGTTTCGAGATACGTGGTGAGGTGTACTGGGGATCGTTTGAGACGCAGTTTACATTGCCTTATCTGCAAACGCTATCAATCCATTCATCCTTAATGAATAATTAAAACTCTTGGAATAAGTCTCAGAAGTTATTAAAAATGTAAAAAGCATTCACATATTTTCAATACAGAGTACATGGCTAAGCATTGATTTGTGCATTAAATTACAGAAATAAAATGACCAATGTGTTTCTGTGTAATTTATTGTAATCTTACAAAATCATGTATAACAATTGTGAGAATCTTGGTTTCTGTTAACTGCATTAGTGAAATAACACTTAGTGACTGGATCAGACAGTTGTTGTGTTCTCCCCCCCCCTTCCACTTCTGAACACACCCACTTTAACCTGCCAGAGAACTCAACTCTGCAGAAACAGGGGGTTTCATGACCCTCTAAGTAGAAACCATTGTGCTAATGCCAAAAACGCATTCATAAATTCAGTTCGCTCTTCCTTTTTTGTGTGGAGGTGACTGCATATGTTTCATAACTTCGTCTGGAAAGGAAAAAGAAAATGTGCTTAGCCTTAGCTTGTCACAGTGACACTATACACACCGCCACCATCCGGCTAATGATTTTGAATCAATACTGAGAGCTGCAGTGCTCCTTCATGCAAAAGGGGTCACCTCACAGGTCGCAACTAATCTATTACTGCTCCAACACCAATATGGCCTCGGACACAGAAAATACGAGGCGCAGAAGTAATCGGAGAGGCAAATGTGAATGAAGTACATAACCAATACAGGCAGGAAATGTGCAAACTATTTAAAGGTGAAGTGTGTAATGTTTTCGATGTGAAAATACATTGTCCTATTCCAGTTTAACTTGCAGAGTCAACTAAAAGCAAGTCATCTATAGGTTGACACTGTGGATCTGTGAACATTTTTAAAACATGGCTATGTTTGTTTGAGCTGTCCGACATGTCAGCTTCAAGTTCGACCAATGCCATGTGTTTGGGGCAGAACTATCTGTTCGCTCGAACAATGGCAGTTGAGGGGAGTGTTCAGGAAACATGTCTGAACTGCTTCACAGAAATTGTGATGCAAGTGGCACAGAAATAAACAATTCACTATTAAAATTGTGTTCTCTGTTATTCTGATTATTCTGGTTTATAGCTTTATAGCTAGCATTGTCCGCTGTTGGAATCCTACATTTAAAACTAGCATACAAAAGTTGAAAAAAATACAAAAACATGGTTTGGTGATAACTTAAATATTCCCGCTGCACTGTGCTAGATGGACAATAAATAAGAGGTAAATAAAGCGTTAATATTTTGAAAGTTACTGATACCACCTCTGAAGGACACAGAGCAAACTAATATGAGGGAAGCAAATATTGTCATCTGGGCTGAGGTGTCATAATTACTATTTCTCGCCTGTTTGCTTGTGCCATTTTTTAATAGCTTGCTTACTAATGTAGTCGTCCCAAATTTCTAAAAGAAGTTGTAGGATAATTGAGAGCTTAGATTGACAAACATGGCCATACATACACACCTCTGAGCAATTTATAAATGCTGACAAAATTAAGACAGATGAAAATAGGCACATTAAATAATTGTTTTAGGAGTGTGGAAAACAGTAGCAATGAATGGGGGGGCTGGCTGACATTGGGATTTCCTCAGTGTAATCTCAGCATGGTTGAACGCAGCAAAGTGTTGGACATGAAATTTGTGAATGTGGAAATTCGATTAACAACATATGAGGTGACGAGACCCCTAATCTATAAACACACACACACACACACACACACACACACACACACACACACACACACACACACACACACACACACACACACACACACACACACACACACACAGCTAAACGCACAGCTCAGTGCTGGCCCAATACGAACAACAAACCCAACAACAAGTGTTTTGTGTGTGGGAGGTGGGGGTTGTAAAAAGACATAATCCAAGAAAAGCTGAAATAATCTACTTTGACATGTTTAAAGTCAATATGAAATACCTTTTGTGAACCATTTTACTTTTGTCATGTGACATATTGCAGAGTTAAACAGGCTTTTCAACAAGAAAAACAATAATTAGGGCTGTACTTGATTTTAATCCAAATAGTTATTTGGCTATTAATTAACATTATTTTCCCTGTCCATGTCAGCCGAAAAGGAAAACAATATCAAAGGTGGACCAAGTTATTACATTTTGATAACATGTTTTTTTTCTTCTTTTTGAATAACAGGCACTGATGAATCATGCACTTTAAGACAAGGAGAATCTATTAAGGAAGTAAATAGGGTCAATTTTTATTTCATGTTGACTTAATCAGGATTCAATTCACAGAGAAATATATATATATTTCTGTTCTTGTTCCCAAAAGAGCTTTTACCAAGCAAATCTGTATAACAAAGTTTGAACTTTATACTAGAGGCCACCCTGTAAGCTATGATTGCAGCGAAAATTAGGCCAATTAGTGAGTCAGAATTCCAGGTTTTCATCAAACTGGTCTTTAGCGCTATACCTGCTGTGCCTCATTTAGAATTTAATATTAATGTTGCTCTAAAAGAGTAAAGTTAAAAAAGAACATGCCCCTATAATACCATCAATTTATTCCCGATCTCAAAGACAATCTATGAAAATTAGGGATAGACTTGCCACGGTATCATCATTTTCACACCGGTGCGGTGTTCACGTTCAAAATGACTGATACCGCTGGTTGGACGTTAGGTGGTACTATTGGGTAATTTTCATTAAGCAAAAGCCTACACAATAATGCAAGGCAGCTTGATTTCAAACTTTGAACTTTATTTTTTTTGTTTATTTTAACAAAAATTTCAAATGAAACTGAAGAAAAATGAAGTGCAATTAAAATGTGTGTTGTTGAACTTATTAAAAGATGGCTTTACAACAGTTGTGAAGGGCAATATCTCTTTGGCAACGCACCTACTTCATCTGTGCATTCTCTCCATCATGGGCTACCGGTCGGGTATTTCGTTGTCCTGGCAAATACATCACTTACTGTGGGTTGTTTCAGGTTTAATGTTGGTGTTTTATTACCTTTCATCCCAGGACCTAGTTTAGCTGCCCCAGAAGAGTAATGACTTTGAATGTGTGTGAATAAATTCATTTTGTTCCATCCTAGGGCTGGGTGATATGCAAGAAACATTTTCATGATATTTTAATTCAAAAAAATATATATATCACAATTTCCAATTACATCGTCAACTCCCCGGATGAGGGATTGGTGAATATTCTTGCTTTAGAAATTTTGCATTGAAAATTAAATTAATTTATTTAAAAAAATGAAAACCAAAAGACATTTCTAAATTCAAATTGCACTTCAAAAAGCAATTAAAATAACAAAGTGGTAAAAAATTAAAAAAATGTAAAATACATAACCACCTTTTCATTCCATGCAAGTATCCATCTATGACAACAGGCAGAAAAATACTAATACAAATTAAGATCTAAAAACAATTATAAATGTAAACATAATACAGTAATTATAATGATGATAATAATCACTGAAATTTAAATCATGGTTCGAGGTGAATGTGTTTTTGTATTATTTTATGATTTAGTCACAGATGTATAGGCTATATATAAAGTGACCCTGCAGAGTTGCGCTCACAACAAACTGCTCTGTGGAAATAAAGCGAACTGAACTAAAAGCACCTCCTGAGCCGAGATGTCTGAGGTCATTTACAGCATTATTGTAGAACGATACTATTCTTGCAAAAAACATTTCAGAAGACTGAAACAAAGAAAGCGTGAGAAACTTTTACATACGCATGTTCCAAGAGACTGCACGCCTCTGAACATACAGCATGTCAGACATGCGTATAGCTTTATAGCTTTTTATAGTCCTACAGTTACACATCATGCACATTATATTCACTACATGCAATTAAACGTCTGCTGTCAGTGCGCATACTTTGCTGCCTGTGTAATTTGATATTTTGGTAAAGAACATTTGGCTTTCAATTAATTGTTTAGGTTAATTTATCATGGGTCACAAACTCTTCATTAGGCAACTGTGGCATGGGGGTTGTGGTCATGTGTCGGTCTGCGGGAGAGAGAGAGTGGTAAGGCTTGTCACCTGGTTTGTAATTAACTCTAACACCTGTGTCTTGTTATAGTGATACGAAGAGAGACATTTAAGGGACGCCAAATGTCGAGAGCGGGAGAGAGAATTGCCAGAAAGCACGACAGACGGGAGAGTGCGTCTCGATCGTGCTCTATAACAAGACACAGGTGTTAGAGGTAATTACAAATCAGGTGACAAGCCTTACCTCTCTCTCTCCCGCAGACCGACACATGACCACGCCCCCCCATGCCACAGCAACTATTCTTTATTTAAGGCTATTCTATTCATTAGGCTATTGTATTGATATTGGAAGTTACATTCATATGGTTTCCACCGGTATAAAATTGCACACCGTTGTTTTCCCTTGTACCGAGTAAACCTGGTAACACCGTACACCGTGGAAACCATAATTGGGGAACAGCCTGACAAAATCTAAAATTCCAGCTTTATCTAAATGAATTGGATGATTAAATTCAGATGTTCTGCACCAACTGTATTTAATTAATAGTTTAGCGTAGCATAGCATGACACAAGGTGCCGTGATTTTGCTGGTTCCACACAGGCTAAAATAAATTCCTTCAATTAGACATTTGTAAGTAAAATGCCTGGTGTTTGTGACTCAAAGCAATTTCCGATAAGACGCCGGTGTGCTGAAGTGAATCCAGCTATTAAGTGAGGAGAACCTGTGAAACATATTTTCAGCTGATAAAACATACCTATGAAATGTATTTCTCATTGGACTACCAAATCTAATTATACACCTATGAAATGGTAGTGGAGGCGGCAAAGCTCACCGAGCATCACTGGTAAAGCTCTCAATCCGGCATCCTATTAAAAATACACTTAAACCACTTTGGAAGGAAGCAGAAAAGTCAGATGAAAGCAATCCTGTTCTCAGCTCACTCGCTCTCGTCTAATGAATTTGTTTTCTTATGTGGCACTTTATATTCTTCTGTGCATATGGAATAGAGTTTAATAATAGTGGCATTTGGAGTGAAACATATGAATTGATCAAATACAAACATTGCGTCAACAATTCAGAGCTGTACTGGGTTGTGTGTTTGAATGCATTTGTGAGTGTATGTACAAGAGTGTGAGTTTTGTGCGTGTGTGCAGAGAGAGAGAGAGAGAGAGAGAGAGAGAGAGAGAGAGAGAGAGAGAGAGAGAGAGAGAGAGAGAGCTTGATCAAATTCTGCCTTAAATTATAAGGCGACAGCCAAGGCTCAGCAGAGCTCACGACAACATGCAAAAACACATCCTTCCCTGAGATATCAATGACAGGACATGATGTCATAAAGAGACACAAGGAGAGCTGGGTGGATGGGTGACAGGATGAGACAAATATGTGAATATGTGTGTCACAGGATTGCCTGTATTAAAAATAAGTATTTTGGGGCAGGGCAACCAATGGAATATGGGAGGAGTGTTCAAGAAACCTGTCCTTTACAATTAAGTTCTATGGCAATGCCATTTATCATAATTGTACTTTGATATATACCATGCTACTGAATAATATATATATATATATATATAATATATATATATATATATATATATATATATATATATATATATATATATATATATATATATATAAAAATTGTATTTACAATGGAGATGAAACAATATATTTTTTTTTTTTTTCTGAATTCCATATTTCTATTTAATCATCAAAATGGTGCTTATTCTTTTCGTGCTTAAACCGGTGTGTTAACACTAGGCTGGGCTCAGACACGTACGATCATACGGGTGTGACCTGAATTCCAGCAGCTGTTTACCAGCAAAAGAGGTACTTAAGCAGTAGTTATAATGAACAAGCTGCTCAAATAGTCTTTTCAACATCACAATATCTTAATTTTTTATGTTACAAACATTCAAACAATTACCTAAATAAAAGTTTAAAGCCACTGCCGTCGGAGAGCACTGTTCTGATACAGCGATACAAACAGTGATACAGCAAAGAATCTACAAACTACATTTACATTTATGCATTTGGCAGACGCTTTTATCCAAAGCGACTTACAGTGCAATTATTGCAGGGACAATCCCCCCGGAGCAACCTGGAGTTAAGTGCCTTGCTCAAGGACACAATGGTGGTGGCTGTGGGGTTAGAACCTGTGACCTTCTGATTAACAGCCCTGTGCTTTAGCCACTACGCCACCACCACTCCAGTCCACTAGTAAGTCCACTAGAGCCTTCTCCCATTCCATCCGTCACTCATTCTAACCATTTCCGGTGCTGGGAATGTAGAAGGGCAAGGTTTTTAGAACCTTCTATGCTTCTGTGACGACCCTAGATTCCCATGCTGCATTGCAGTGTAAACAATATGGTGGCACGAATAGCCGGCAAGCGCATTTGCGATCACATCTAATCTATCATAATCAATATCATTATAATATAAATATCATTATAAACATCTAAAAACAACATTATATGTTTTATAATAGTGTTGTCACGGTACCAAACTTTCAGTAGTTGGTACCGATACCAGTGAAATTTCACGGATCTCTTTCACGGACCATTTGTAATATATTTTTATTCAACAATTAGTATTTAATTTCTTCAATTTCAAGCATCTGGCTTTTATTTTTAATGGTGCTTTTATTATGACAGTTAGAAACAGTTCACGACACGGCCCAGTGTGATCACTGAAGACTTTTAAGTCATGTCTGAAATCTCATCTCTTTACACTGTCCTTTGAGTCTGACAAATGAAATGCAGGTTTTGAAGTGTTGGTATTTTATACTACTGGTGTTTGTGTAGGTGGTAATTTTGAAATGTTATGTTATAAATTGTATTACTGTGCAGCACTTTGGTCAACTCTGTTGTTTTAAATGCAATATACGTAAAGTTGAGCTGAGATTAAAGCTCATATACCGTGATTTAACTATATAAATATATATTTTATATGCGTTGCGTGGTTCACAGTGGATTAGTGCTCTGCTTTGTCATCTCAAACAATGTGAATGATTCCCAATGTCAAAGAGTTTCAAGAGTAAAAGCAGTCAGATTTAAACATTAATTTAAAGAATGCAGCTCATCCACGCTAAGATTGCAGCCTTCAGCAGTTTAAAAACACTAGATCACGCCACTTGGATTAATTGTCCATTTCAGTGTAAAAGGAGTAACAGAGCACACATTCAAATTAAGCCATTAAGCATTTTAAAGCTGTCGTGTTTCAGTCATATTGCGCGCTGGTACTGGACAGAGTTGGTGCTGGGTACAACAGAAACACTGGTATCGTTACATCTGTTATGAATGGAGGCAGCGAAGCAGACGAGGAGATGCGGATCCAAAAGCAGTTTAAACTTTATTAGAAAAATAATCAAGGCGGGTACACAAAACACGGGAACAAAGGAAAAACCCTCAATGGGGAAATAAAACATAAAACTAGAAAACACGGGCAGGGAACACATACCAGGCTAACAACAACATTCAACGAACGACCAGGAGTGAACAAAAAGCAGGGCTTAAATACACAGTGAGTGATGACTGAATAAGACACAGGTGAGAACAATGAACAAAATGGCAGTGATGATGGCAGGTGGATTCTGGGAAGTGTAGTTCTTTAACAATGACAAGTGAACACGAAGGCTAACAAAGAGACTAAGGGGCTACACAAGGGACAAAAGTGAAAACTAAGGAATGCAAAGGTGACAAAAATGGCAGACAGAGGGCAACAGTGAAACAAGACAAGGAATTCCTAACATAGCCCCCCCTCAAGGATCGGATTCCAGACGATCACAGTAACATAAAACAAAACAAAAAAATGTCCATGACTGGGGGGGGAGCTTGAGGTAGGCAGACAGACCAAGGGGGCAACAACGGGCAGACAGGCAGTCCAGGGGGCAACGAGGGGCAGACAGACAGTCCAGGGGGCACAGAAGGCAGGCAGGAAGTCCAAGGGGGCACAGAGGGCAGGCAGGAAGTCCAAGGGGGCACAGAGGGCAGGCAGGAAGTCCAGGGGGCAACAAGGGGCAGATAGGAAATTCAAGGGGGCACAAAGGGCAAGGACAGGTTCAGGTGGTCTGGGAGCTGGCCACCGGGCAAGGACAGGTTTGGGGAACCTGGGAGGAGGCCACTGGACAGGGACTGGGTCAGGGGGCCTGGGAAGAGGCCACAGGACGGGAACAGGGTCAGGAGGCCTGGGAGGAGGCCACAGGACAGGGACTGGGTCAGGAGGCCTGGGAGGAGGCCACAGGACAGGGACTGGGTCAGGAGGCCTGGGAGGAGGCCACAGGACAGGGACCGGGTCAGGAGGCCTGGGGGAAGGCCACAGGACAGGAACAGGGTCAGGAGGCCTGGGAGGAGGCCACAGGACAGGGACTGGGTCAGGAGGCCTGGGAGGAGGCCACAGGACAGGGACAGGGTCAGGAGGCCTGGGAGGAGGCCACAGGACAGGGACTGGGTCAGGAGGCCTGGGAGGAGGCCACAAGACGGGAACAGGGTCAGTAGGCCTGGGAGGAGGCCACAGGTCAGGGACAGGGTCAGGACCCCTGGGAGGAGGCCCTAGAGGCGGTGACCTGGAAGGCTCTGGCGGCGGAGGTGGAGCCGTAGGAGGCTCGGGAGGCGGAGCCGCAGGAGGCTCGGGAGGCTCAGCTGAGGGAGGCTCTGGAGGCTCAGAGGCCTCAGGGGGCGGAGCCGTGGGAGGCTCAGGAGGCAGAGCCGAGGGAGGAGGAACCATGGAAAGCTCGGGAGGCTCAGGGGGCGGAGCCTTGGGAGGCTCAGGAGGCAGAGCAGAGGGAGGCTCAGGAGGCAGAGCCGAGGGAGGAGGAACCATGGAAAGCTCGGGAGGCTCAGGGGGCGGAGCCTTGGGAGGCTCAGGAGGCAGAGCAGAGGGAGGCTCGAGAGGCGGAGCCCTGGGAATCTCGGGAGGATGAGCCCTGGCAGACTCGAGAGACTTGAGAGATGGAGCCCTGGGAGGCAGAGCCCTAGGAGGCTTGGGAGGAGGAGCCCTGGGAGGCAGAGCCCTAGGAGGCTTGGGAGGAGGAGCCCTGGGTGGCTCGGGAGACTTGAGGGGTGGAGCCCTGGAAGGCTCGAGAGGCTTGAGAGGCGGAGCCCTGGGAGGCTCAAGAGACTTGAGGGGTGGAGCCCTGGGAGGCTCAAGAGACTTGAGGGGTGGAGCCCTGGGAGGCTCGAGAGGCTTGAGAGGCGGAGCACTGGGAGGTTCGAGAGGAGCCCTGGGAGGCTCGGGAGACTTGAGAGGCGGAGCCCTGGAAGGCTCAAGAGGTGGAGCCCTGGGAGGCTCGAGAGGCTTGAGAGGCGGAGCCCTGGGAGGCTTGAGAGGCGGAGCCCTGGGAGGCGGAGCTCTGAAAAGCTCGGGAGGCGGAGCTCTGGAAAGCTGGGGAGGCGGAGCTCTGGAAAGCTCGAGAGGCGGAGCTCTAGGAAGCTCGGGAGGCGGAGCTCTGGAAAGCTCAGGAAGCTCGGAAGGCGGAGCTCTGGAAAGCTCGGGAGGCGGAGCTCTGGAAAGCTCGGGAGGCGGAGCTCTGGAAAGCTCGTGAAGCTCGGAAGGCGGAGCTCTGGGAAGCTCGGAAGGCGGAACTCTGGGAAGCTCGGAAGGCGGAGCTCTGGGAAGCTCTGGCTCGCAGACCGGGGCAGGCGAGGGCTCTGGCTCGCAGACCGGGGCAGGCGAGGGCTCTGGCTCGCTGGCCGGGGCAGGCGAGGGCTCTGGCTCGCTGGCCGTGGCAGGCGTGGGCTCTGGCTCGCTGGCCGTGGCAGGCGTGGGCTCTGGCTCGCTGGCCGTGGCAGGCGGAGACTGGGGAGCAGAAGCCTTTCCTCTTCTCCTCCTCCGCCGGGCAGACGAAGTGGACCGTGCAGGCTCACTGACCAAGGCAGGCGTGAAGGGATGAACCACGGGCGAGTGGAGGGTTATTACTGTGGGAGGAGTGGCAGAGTTCTCCTCGATGGCGCCCACAGTTAACGGCGAACCGCAGGCCAGCAGAGTCTCCTCCACGAACGCGTGGAGCGTCCAGCCGCGTGTTGCCTGTGGCAACCGCTCCTTGAGCACACTGTTCAGGCTCGCCCGGAAAAACCCCACCAGGTCAGAGTCAGGGAATTCGGTGGCACTTGCAATCGCGAGGAAATCGCGGATGTGGCCCTCCACCAGACGATTTCCCTGACTAAGACTGAGCAGCTGACAGCTCGCTTTTCGAACCGCTGGATCCATGTTTGGTCGTTCGTTCTGTTATGAATGGAGGCAGTGAAGCAGACGAGGAGATGCGGATCCAAAAGCAGTTTAAACTTTATTAGAAAAATAATCAAGGCGGGTACACAAAACACGGGAACAAAGGAAAAACCCTCAATGGGGAAATAAAACATAAAACTAGAAAACACAGGCAGGGAACACATACCAGGCTAACAACAACATTCAACGAACGACCAGGAGTGAACAAAAAGCAGGGCTTAAATACACAGTGAGTGATGACTGAATAAGACACAGGTGAGAACAATGAACAAAATGGCAGTGATGATGGCAGGTGGATTCTGGGAAGTGTAGTTCTTTAACAATGACAAGTGAACACGAAGGCTAACAAAGAGACTAAGGGGCTACACAAGGGACAAAAGTGAAAACTAAGGAATGCAAAGGTGACCAAAAATGGCAGACAGAGGGCAACAGTGAAACAAGACAAGGAATTCCTAACATCTTTAAAATTTTAGTACTGACTTTGTACCAAATACCAGTCTTTTGAAAACACTATTTCATATTATATAATCTGTCCTCCAGTACATCTGTTGTGAAGTGTAAAGTAAGATTTTTTTAAATTACAGCACACATTAAAGAACTCCAGATGGAAAACTCACATGTAAAAAAATGAAAATGTAGCAATTAATTTTCAACATAATATTGTATTATTTTATTTATCAATTGAAGTGCTTTTATACAGAACCTCACAGCACAATCCAAACTACAACATTTAAGTTTTGTTTTTTTGTCAAATAAAATGCTGCATAACATCACAGATATAAGATATTGCTTAAATATAATACAATTACTTTTGATTTATTATTAGTAGTATTATTAATAGTAGCAGTAGTATTACATTGAATATAACTATACAGTAGTGATCTATTTCTGTTGTATGTTTTTCCCTTTAAATTGAGCTTTTACTTTGGCATGGTTATTACATAACAGCAAACACTACTATTTAATTAAATGAATATGTATTCTGTATGTGTCTCACACTAAAAAGTGAATTAGAGCTCTGCCTATGGTCATCTGCTACAAACGGGGCATGCCATGCTCATGATTGTGTTTTCCATTTATGAGTCAAAGAACTCAAAAAGGTATGAGCACTGTGTGTCTTTATGTCGTCACAACACCAGCTCCACACATGCACAAGCACTCACATTTGAGGCGTGCAGCACATGCAAACTATATATTTATCTCATTTAATCACAGTTTTTGTGGTTAAATCTCACTACACCAAAATGTGACTTCTGTATGTGTTCTGAATGTTTGCGGAATGACATTCATACATCAAATGGTATCGGGTTTTGATATCGTAGCATTTTAAGAGCATGGTTACAAGAACAAGAGTGTTTTTCGGACACGATTACCGGTATCGTGACATCACTAATTTACATGTTACAAAAAACAAAACAACAACAACAAAACTTTTACTGTAATACTTTTATTGTGAACTGTAGGAGGCACTTGAAAAAAAATATAATTTTTTTGCATAATTTCATTTTGCTTACCACAAAGATACATAAACCTCTAAACTTATTCTGTAGGTTCAGCACTTTATTGCAAACCTGCATGTCTGAGTCTATTCATTTATATTCATTCTGTCATTTTAAGTGGCCCAGCAACGCCCTACAAATATTTTGATTTATGCCCAGCTCCTCCATTTTAGCTCCACTACATGACAGGGAGAAGTAGAGACAACTCATATAAATTCAAACAGACTGATGCACAAGTCATATTTCATTCAGCGGTACACATCCTTGAGAAAGCTATTAGACAGCAGCAAAAAATATTTTATAAATAAATAAGAAAGAAACAAAGAAAGAGAAAGAAAGAAAGAAAAAGGCTAATTATGAATTTACTGCCCTCGATGGTTTCTCCTATAATTTTCTTCGATCACCGTTGACCAAACAGCAAAATCACAATACAACCTCCTCCATGTAAAATGGCCTAATGGCACATTCCAATAAACCAACATTCAAGCTACACAATGCTGAGAGACTTTGTTTATAGACAGCAAAGTTATTACTTTATAATAGGCTTGGTGCAACCTAAAAGTTCAATTCAATCTGGAATCGATGGTACAAAGTTGAACTGGCATTGTATAAATGATATAATTCACCTCAGTGCTTTCATCCAACAGCATCAGACCAGCAAAAACATTCAGAGAAATCAATACAAGGCTAGTCATCACAGATTAAGCTCAGTGTAGTTTAATTTCTCCCTATGGAACAAGAAAAGGCAGTGTACATGTTTCAGTGACCAAGGCTCAACCTCATAAACAAAATATAGATTGCAGCCACAGTTGTGTAGGCTAATATGAAACTATAAATATCTATTAGAAAGAAAACAACAATCAGGTTTAGAAGACCACTAATCTTTAAATACAACAAGACAATGCGTTTGATTAAAGTAATCTTGGGTCATAGTCTTATTCAAATTAATAATAATAAGAAACATCTGTAAGAAAACTTTTTTTACTTACTTTATACATACTTATTTGGCTTTCTCATCTGTTCCCTTCTGCTGTGATTGTTGCATTTAATTTTTTGGGTTTTTCACCTGTTTTTATTTGATATAGTAAAGAGTAACAGAACACCAGTTTTCTACATTTTCAACAACAACAAAAAAGAAGTAAAATGTGTGCACTAGGGTTCAACATGTCAATAACACATGCACTAACCACCGCACCAAAGCTCAGACTCCTGTGCTATGTCTTTGAGTGTTTGCCCTTTCCCCGATTGCACTCTCAGCCTCGTTAGCTGGGCTCTTTTGATATATTTCCTGCTTCAAGCATGGTTTTTAAGGTGCTTGCAAACTGCACCTAGTAAGTCACACGGGACGCCCAATTTATGGCAGCATACGGCAAACGCACATCACCGTGTTCTGCCTGCCTCTGGTACAAACAGCTCACAAACAGCACAGTATAAATCCTTGAGTCACTGATTACCCCTGCATCGAACCCTCTGTGTCAATTAACAGAGAAACCAGAAAGAGCATGGTTACATGCGGAGGGGAAGGAGAGAGAAATATGGAGGTGAAGAAGTGCTGTAGGGGTGCGGAACAATCACAAACAGTAGCCTTTACCAGAAATTACAGAGAAATAATTTTGTTTTAAATGTTCTATACTTGCTCCTATCCCATGGCAATAACATGCAGAGTCAACTAAGTAAACCATTTGTGGGTTGATTCCCCCGAAACATGTAAACACTGTGGCTTTGTGGTGGCTTCGCAACATTTCTGTTTGTTTGAGTGGTACGACTACCCAGACACAACAACTTTGGCTCAATCAATGCCATCAGTTCAGGCTGCGATGATTTGTTTGCCTGACCAATGGATGATGAGGGTATTTTTCGGGAAAACTGTTTGAAAACAAACCTTGTTTTTTAAATTTTGTTTGGTGAGGCTCGTTGCACAGACATTACACACTTCATAGAGAAGTAGAGGAGAATAGATAATGGAGACGTATTGCTATAATGAAATGCACCCCTGTGGTGCTTACTGAGTATTAGATCAGTAATAATGTGTGTTTGTTGGCTAAATATACCGGAGATAAACGATAAAACTACCAAAACCACATTTACTATATTCATTTACATTTACATTTATGCATTTGGCAGACGCTTTTATCCAAAGCAACTTACAGTGCACTTATTACAGGGACAATCCTCCCGGAGCAACCTGGAGTTAAGTGCCTTGCTCAAGGACACAGTGGTGGTGGCTGTGGGGATCGAACCAGCGACCTTCTGATTACCAGATTACCAGTTATGTGCTTTAGACCACTACACCATCACCACTCCGTATTCAAAGGAAGGCTGAATGTACTTCATGTCCTAACCAGGCATGTCAATAGGCAGCATCAAGAAATGTTTCAGTCCTCACGAAAATCTCAGTCAATCAGAACATATTTGATGTTTAATATGCAGCTATGTGGAGGGGAATTATGAACCAATGAGATTTCATTGTGGATGGAGCTACCCAAAGTGGCATGACCAAGATAGAAACCATGAAACTGACATTATTTTTCACAGCAGGTTTGGACAAACATGGAAGAAATAGGAATTATATACTTTTGCTTTGTTGTGTTAGACCTGGTTGCAATACCATCTTAATGATTTTTGACATTGACTGTGATATACAGCGACAATTCTTATGTTTGGACCTACCTCCTCAAACTCAGAGCCTCAACCACCCATTAATACCCATCCCACAATACTTCAGTTCTGAAGGCACCCTCTGACATCTCTTCCTGGATCTCCTTCAATCAGTGTTTTCCATTCCCTGCATCCTCATGTCTCCTACCAGCCTGATCTCAAGAGGAGCCCAGGGCTCCCACCACACCTGAGTGCAGCGCTGAATACACACATGGTGAGCACCGTGCAGAAAGCACAGCTGCAGGCAGTCATGTTGAGCACCAGCTTACAAGCAAGAGCAGATCACACACAGCACTGGGACTTATTACTGCAAACAGGCTGGAGCTTCAACGAGAGTCTCTCAGCACAGGAGTCTCCTTCTGTCTCACTCTCAAACATATGCACCTCATCTCTATCCACTTTTACACTTACACAGCAATGTTTGCAAAACGATACAAGTTTCTAAATACCAGATTTAGCTATACCAAACATAGGTCAAACTCTATTCTACTTTGGAAGAACTTTTTTACTCTAAGCAAACAGTTCATTCTTTAATCATTGTTTTAGCACCTAAGCATCTTTCCACCCAACTGAGGACACATACAGTATGTCTCATTCAAGCATAACTCATTTCTTTGTAAAGGCCAAGACTTAAAAAAATCTGAACAGATTTAAAAATACTAGCCATTATCCATTTTATAAATCACTACAGGCAAAAAATGACCATCACACAACAACTAGGGATCACACACTACCTGACTTTTAAGCCAATCCAATCATGTCACAAACTTACAAAGACAGGATGCCCTCCTGTTATAGGAGTCACATGACAGATGTAAACAAACAAAAACGGGAACTGGTTGCTGTTATTGTTGCTTAGTACTCCAAGTCTAGTGTTCCAAGTTGCGAAAGACACAGGCCAAACTCATTTGAGTGCAGATACATTATATTATATCTTTTACCGGTGACAGTGTTTTTGAAGGGCTCTTAAAAACATAAAACTGACTTAATAATTTTCCCTATATGTACCCATTGATGAGTGATCAGTCACGCAAACCTGATCCTGCAACGGCAATAGAAATGAATGGGAATACTAACGGATTTCTATGTAATCCAGGTATTTCAGAGCTCCTTGGTTACAACAAGGTTTTTTTTTTACTAGCTTAACTAGCCAACTTGATGAGCTACATTTTACCAAAGACTATTTAGCCCAAAACTGACCAGTTGTATTAAAATGAATGGGAGAAATTGGAATGCCCAATTTGGTCAATTTAGAACAGAAAGTCCTGCCTTACAGGTAAAAGAACCAATCACCTTTTTGATACAGACATTGCCTGTCAGTCAACTCGAGAACGCACATGTGCATTAGCTGGACCAGCCTGGGAAAAAAAAGTTTTTAGCGTGAATGAGCTAAAGAAGCCCAATTTATGATATCAATGTTGTCAGATTTTACTGCTGATTTGAAATATGTTCTTTGATCATAAACTTGACCAACCGTTTTGCAGATTACTGTCTATTGTTACTCAAATAGATATACTATTATGACGTTTGTATGCATAGAAATTAGAAAATAGCTTCCCGGGAGCATTCCAAAGATGGTTGCAGAGTGGACTTACTTGCCTCGAAAAGGGCTTTGGTGAACAAAATGGCTGCTGGTCCACCAGCTAGACCAGCACCAAACCAGCACTAACTGACATAAACCAAGCTGGTCTTTTTCAGCAGGGTAGTTTCATATTATTGAACCACATAAAATAGCCACTGTGATGTGGTTAAACAAGAACCAAGTCCTACACTCCTTGTGTTCTCTTGTTAGCCTAAAGTGTAATAGTCCACATTATAGGCTTAAAGTAGTTTTCAATAGCTGTTCAATAGCTAAGCCGCATTTGCTACTCTTGCTCACATATTTCAGCAATAGGTGTCTTGCCATACTGTACATTTACATGTACTGTTCTGGCTGTCATAGCATGTAGAGATTGTACCTTGAACAGAACATTTTGGTTCAGGTTATTGTACCATTAAAATTGTATAAAGACACCCATCTACCTTTCATTCCTGTTTCCATATTCTCTAACCTAACCTTTTTTTTAGCTTTGAGAAGTGTTCAACTGGGAAACTGCATTTTTGAGCAGTGTACAGTCTGGAGGTTCAGTGTTGAAAAGACAATTTACATGAAGGTGAGGTGAGCAAGAGTTCAAGTGAATGGGCTCATTTCCAGAGGTCCGTGAAAATTGCTTATATACTGGTGAATCATACTGTTGTTTCTGTGTGAGTTTTAGAATGTTAAAGAGTGTGTGGGGACTATAATAGTCAGGAAATAAAGAAAATAAAATCTCACACAACCTCTCTCAGGCAAAGCGAACAACCTCTTTTAGACACTTAGAGCAGGAAAAGAACAATTTTCAGCCAAATTTACTTTATATAAACAGTAGCGTTTACTTACTTCTTTACATTTTAGTGATTGACATCAAAGAAAACCAGTGACATCTGCATCTCATGCAAGCTAGTTTGCAACTACGGTAACATTCAAGAAGCACATCTGAATTTTGTTCATACATCAACAAAACTCGCTGTCAAAATTCAGATAATGGTAAGTAATTTGGTTACATAATGCACTTTTATCCAAAGCGATGTTTCATATCTTAAATCAGGGGTGATTCTAGGATTTCGATTTTAGGGGGGCTCATCCCCCAAAGACACTATTAGATGTGCAAATTTAATGTATTCCACTCTTTAGCATAGATAGTGTCTTGTTTTTTGTTCACATCATTCAAGCCAACTAATATACATTCAGAATATTGCCAAAAGCACCTTTAAAGTTATTAAAAACTGAAACAATTTAAAGAACCTCTTAACATTTTTTCATAATTTTCCATTTATTAACAAATAAAAAAAAAAGTGTTTGTTATAGAAAATCAAAAATGTAGCAACTTCTACAGACTAAAGTTATATCAAACCGCATGGGGGAAAAAAACTATTATTACGATAAGTTGGTTGTTTTTTAGTAGAGTGAATTAACTTCAGGTGATGCTTCTCTATATGCCGTTAACTCGTGAATTCGTTCAAAAGAGAAAATCACCCCAAAAAGAGATTTTAATTTGAACAGAATAACCCTGGTTAAATACATATATATATATATATATATATATATACACACACACACACACATATATACATACATACACATACATACATACACATACATACAGTATTCACTTATTTGTATAGTAACCATTTTTATAAATCACACTTTCACGTCAGTAGGTGGCAACAAATGAGCGTCTTTTATGTGTTTTTGGGTCATTAAACCATTGGTAAAGCACAGAAATGTTCACCACTGAAAGAAGTCTAATTCAACTTTATTAAAATCAGCGTGTCAACTAAGAGACTTTAGCAGTGTTCAAATATCATAAGTGTTTTCCCTGCAAATGACAACAAAGCTTTTCATTTTGTGAACTGCTGTGCATGACCATTAAGGTATACAAAAAAATAGCAACATAGCCTGTAGGTAATTACAGGTTTTAATCATATCCTGATGTCATTTTAATGTTGTTAGTCATTTTAACTTTTAATTAATCCAGCCCCTTTCTCTACTTGTTAAATAAGATTGCTGAACTAAATGAGCGACATATCTCCTCTTCTTCAGTTGGTCAAAAGATGCTGATCCTCGCTCATTCATGAATTGAAAGCGTTAATGGGGCGTGTTCACTGGATCAAACCAATGATATTCTCCTTCACAGCCCAGACTCCAATGCTATTGGCTCATGCTTTAGTCATTCTTTACAGGCAAGAAAAGCCACCAAAGTGCCTCACGCTTCAAACAAGTGCCAAGTTCCGGCTGCAGCTGTTTAAAAACACTTGATTTTTAGGGGGGCTGAAGCCGGTGAGTTTTTGATTACATATTTGAGACACTGAAAGTGTAGACTGAAACATGAAATGCTTTTAGATTAAGTTTAGATCAAAAAATGAATCCTTAAAGATGCACCTTTTTAACTTGAATGTTCATCATATTCAAGAAAAAATGCACATTTGAATGCAAAAACTGTGCAGTGAAAATTTCGCTGTGTGTCGAGCATTTTCAACGACTTAGCAAGGTGCAACGACCAAAGACTTCCATCTATCTTATCAGCCTCTTGCAGAATTATCAAGGCATTTTAAAAACCTTGCGTCAGGAAAGGAGTTCAGTTTGGAAAAGTGTGAAAAGTTACAACTGTAATTAATGAAAAACACTGTCGAACCGCTGGTGAAGCATGAGTACCGCGGTAGTACCATTGCACTAATATACCATGCAACATTCATTTAACATAGATCTGTCTTTTAAAGAGTTTATTTTCTCGTTTTACTTTTAAACTTTAGATTTGAGAATATGACCTGGCAAAATTTTTATGATTTTCTAATTTTGATGCACTTCCATTTAAACTGGAATGCACTTTTGTTAACAGCCAGGTTTGTTCTTTGCAACAAACAAAACATGGTGTTGTTTGGTTTATATTTATGGGCCCTCTTGTGGACTTGTGGTGATCACTCATTTCTTGTAGCTTTCAAATTTAAATATAAATGTTGGTAATATTTGAGTGAGAAGGTTTTATTTAGTTGATCAAAGAAAGGGCCTTAATTTTACTCAATTCTAAAAATAATCCATAAAACAGACCAATCCAATAAAAATTGCCATATTTTACACATTATTTGTGTGCTGCGTATTTTTATGCTTATCAAAGTATCGTGTGAGTTAAGCAACATGTTAACAACAAACTCTATTTGAATCAATTGTGAGTCAAGTCTTATGTGTGCTTTACCTCATGAGCACCATTAGTGTAGCATGTGAAGTTGTTGAAGGGCATCCTATGAAGGCAGCTCCCTACGTCGGCAATTGACAGCAAAGCAGCTCACTTGGTTTTGGAACAGAGCTGTCTACTCTGGAGCTCATTCATAACGGTTAACCATCAGGTTTTTCCAATAAACACTGGAAAGCCTTAACCAAATCCATTCCAGACCCTGGGATGCCATAAACATTTTTACGCCTTTTGCTGTGATTGGGGACCAATCAAGAGCTGGTGTACCCCATATAAAACACACACATGCTCCTCCATCAAACCTGAGGCAATTTCAGTAACAATAAGTCTGGAGATTTAAATTATCCCATGAGGTGTTTCAGTGAAATTAATTTAATTGAATAAACATTACAGCAGAAGTGCTCCATGTAATCTATTATTCACATTTATATGCAAATCAGCAGAAATAAAGAGGCACCTTGTGACAAATTCTGGCATTGTGCAAGTGATGTGTGTTGAGAGGGGTGGAGAGAGACACAAATTCACATGAACAAAAGGCATATTCTTGTTGATCCCAGAATGCTGTATTAAACATTTGTCTGAGATCAGCTGAATAGGACACTGTTACAATGGACTAAAATGGACCACAGAGATTGAGCAGATTCCAGAACAGCAAGGCAGGGTTTTTAGAGTCATCAACTGGTGGATGGCTTGGAAAAAGAAAAGGACAAGAACAAATGACAAGCAATCAGACAGAAAAAGGGGCAATAGAGGAGATTCCCCTTTAGAGAGAATGCAAGTTTAACAGCCGTTATTTTCGGTCCTGGAAAAAGACGGCAGCTTGCGTCGCATTCTGGATTTTAAGATATTGGAATTTCACTCTATTGAAATGGCAATTCAGAATGCGGACACTGAAACAAATAATGTCACGAGTGCAGCCGGGGGACTGGTTTGTTTCAATAGATTTGCAGGACGTTTATTTCCATATTCAGATTGTGCTGAAGCACAGGAGGTTTCTCAGATTCACATTCGGGGGAGAGCGTATCAATTTTGTGTCCTTCCGCTCAGATTTGCACTAGCACCACACTCTAGCACCACACAAAGGCATCCGCCTTTTTAATTATCTCGATGATTGGTTAGTGTTTGCCCACTCAGAGACTTTGGCTGCCCAACATTGAGATGTCATTCTCACCCAATTGATATAGGGCTATGTGTAAACTAGACAAGAATGTCCTGTTGCCAGGGCAACAGAATCTGTTTCCAGGGGTGGAGCTGGATTCACGTGGAATGCAGGCACGTTTGTCTCCAGTTCAGGTTATGTCATTTCACCAGTATCTAGCGATGTTGAGACGTGTTCTCCCTGCGAGAACATTTCATAGGCTTTTGGTGCTCATGATCATGGCTTCCGCTGTCATTCCTCCGGGCATGTCAGATGCAAGACATTTTCAGTGCTGAATGAACTCCACAAAGGGACTCCAACCACTGCCGTGTGCATTCTGTATCTTCAAAGTGATGCATGGGTGCTACCGAACTCTGTTACCATGGAAACGGACCCACCTTTTGATGTCGGGCATTCCGTTGGAACAAAGTTATTAAGACAGATGCCTCCTCCACGGGTTAGGGCACATTATACAAGGGTCGTCCAGGTTTGGTTGGACCAGCGGCAATATTGGCACATAAAAAGTCTGGAGGTGTTCACGGTGCTCCTGGCGTTATGATTTTCCTCCTGGAGATTCAGGGCAGTTGGACAACAGGATGGTGGTGTCTTACATCAATCGCCAGGGAGGAGTGCGTTTTCATGCCATGCTGAGACTGGCACATTGCATTCTTCTGTGTGCACAGGACAATGTGCTGTCTCTACGAGCCGTGCATGTCCCGGGTCGGTTAAATTTGCAGGCGGATCTCCTGTTCAGGCAGGGCTTGATGCCCAGAGAGTGGACATTACATCAGCATAACTTCTTATTTTGCAAGAGCGTTTTGGGGACAGGGGTTTCCCCGGCAACGCTTGGAGTCTATGTTGCCACTCTAGTGGCTGAGCATGCACATATCAATGGAATCTCTGTCAGTAGACATTCTCCTGTCTCTCGTTTTATGCACAGGGTACGCAAGCTTAGACTTTTTCATTCCGTATGCATTCCCTTATGGGATTTATCAGTTGTTTTAGAGGCTCGCAGGTGCTCCATTTGAGCCCTTGGCAACAGTCGCTGATAAGTCGCATGCCATGTCGATCATTCCCTTATGTATGGATTTTGTGCCAGGTTGTTCAAGAGTGTTGTTAAGACACTTAAGGCATTCTATCCTCCCCCTTTTGAGTTGGAGGACCATGAAAGATTGCATATGCTTTTCCCAGTTCAGGTGCTGCAAGTTTATGTTGACCATACTAGCCAGTGGCATAAGTCAGAGTAGTTGATTGTGTGGTTTGGTGGACGTACCTCAGTTTTTCTGTGTCTCATTGGCTTACTGATGTGATTTCAAGTGCTTACGAAGTGTGCGGTTTACCTTCGCCTTTGGGTATTCAAGCGCAGTCTACAAGGAGCATGGCATCCTCATGGGCTTTGGCTAGAGGTGCGTCTTTGGAGGACATTTGTATGGTGGCAGGATGGTCCTCTCCTCATACATTTGTTAGATTTTATAATGTCGATGAGGGTCTGACTCCTGCTTCCCAAGTTCCCTCTGTTGGAACAGGAGTAAACTCGTAATTGTTTTATTCAGACACTTTTGCTTGCTTGTGTGCCACTATATGATTGCCACACGGGCGTAGACAGTTGGCAGCTACTGTTCACATGGTGAATTTATATAATTCCCAATGCAATTACGCAGCTCGAGTTCCTACGAAAGGGAGCGTCTCAGTTACATGAAATGTAACATGGTTCCCTGATTGGAATTGAGACGCTACGTAAGCTTGCCATACTCTCTAGTAGCTGCATAGGCTCAAGCCTTTCTGCAGAAAATCTGACTCGATGGTGCCAAAGCGAGCACTTTTATGGAGCCCGTGACATAGCTCCTTAGGGCGTCGCTTACGCAATACCAGCCAATAAATTGGCATGATTGTACAAGGGCTTCAGACCACGACACTCAGAGTGTCCCAATGTGATTACGCAGCACCTCATTCCCACTCAAGAAAACAGGCTTATGTTTCACTTAACCAAGAAGTTTTCAACATGTATTACAGGCTGGGGGAAAAAAGAAACATGGAAAACATGACAGCAGCAAAAGGAAAGAATGATAGTCATTGGATACAATTTGCATTGCTTTATTCCTTTTTTTGTGGGCATGAGATATGCTGGAGGAAACTTGACACATGTGTGTCCTTGTGAGAGAGGGACAACACGAGGCCAAGTTTACACACATACACACACAAACTTGCTTTCTCAAATGACCAATCTTTTGATGCAATGTGCAAGATGGGTCATAAAATAAAACCACTGTGTGTTTGTACATCTCTTTGCGTGTTCTTTTATTTTTAGATGCGCTTTAGTTTTATTGGTTTGAAATGACATATTCTAACAAGTCAAATCTCAGATGCAGGGAGGCTTACAGGCAAAGGATGAGGCTTATTTTTAGATTTTAACACTCATACCAGGAAATGTGCGAATACCCGCGTGTCCACATACTTTGTTTGCAGAAACATGTTATGTTTAATACAAGAAAAAACTAATTGGTAACATGCCTATTGTACAACAAAGAAACCCCTATGATCTTAATGATTCATTATTTCAATTATGTGAAGTAGCCCCTGATGTTTTAAGTAATGTTTTAATGTTTAAAAATATAATCATTTTTAGATGAACATGAACAAATAATACCCTTCGCACACTTTGGTAGTCACGGGCAGGTGTATTGGACACACTTAAAGGATAGTTCACCCAAAAATGAAAATTCTCTTCATTTACTCACCCTCATGCAATCCCAGATGTGTCTGACGTTCGTTCTTCTGCTGAACACAGAGATTTTTAGAAACATATCTCAGCTCTGTAGGTCCATACAATGCAAGTGAATGGCGGCCAGAACTTTGAAGGTCCAAAAAGCACATAAAGTCCACATGACTCCATTGGTTAAATCCATATCTTCAGAAGCCATGTGATAGGTGTGGGTGAGAAACAGATTACTATTGAAGTCCTTTATTACTATAAATTCTCCTCCCAGCCAAGTAGGTGGTATAGTATAGGTATAGTAAAAAAGTACTTAAATATTGATCTTTTTCTCTCCCACACCCATCATATCGCTTCTGAAGTTATAGATTTAACCACTGGAGTTATATGGATTAATTTTATGCTGCCTTTATATGCTTTTTGGACCTTCAAAGTTTTGGCCACCATTCACTTGCACTGTAAAGACCTACAAAAAGTCATACAAGTCACACACGCCGTCATATAGCTTGAGAAACTTTATTAATCAATGTTTCCAAACTATTTTTGTATGATTTTTAGAAGAACATGCAAAACTTTGAACTTTCACTCATGAAATATTTTTGTTATTAACAATATTTTCTGGCAGTGAAGAAAGTATTCAACTATTGTTTTTATTTGACATTTTTTTGTCTGGAAAAAAGTTACTCAATATTATTTAGTTGTTTGTTGAACTCTTGTACACTACCTGCAACACACTGAACACAGCTGTGCTGATATTTGGCACAAAAGCACACTTGCTTGTGTGACATTGTTTAATTATGTGGAGGTGAACTCCCGCCACGTGACAAGTGCTCTAAAATGAAGAAAATTTCACTTAATGATAGACCACCTCTAGAACATCTCATCGACAGACAATCAGAATGGTGTAATGAAGGAACTCTGATGCAGTGTGATTTGCATAATGGCAGAGAGGCTAGTGGGTATTGATTACGGTTAAATAGCAGCTCCAGAAATCTATTAAATTAATTGAGCAAACAACCGGAGATTATGCAGATTGGATGAAAAGACGGGAACAAGGAGAGTGAAAGAATGAAAAGAGAGAAGCAGCAGATGTTTTGGGGGGAAGTAATGGGGCAGAACAAGGAAGGACTGATTAGGAGAGGACGCACATATCTCTCCTCCAACAACCCACCATTTGTTCACACCCTTCCATTTCCGTCCTCCAATTCCTGTATTTTTGGGCAAATGCACACAAAGCATGACGGGAGTGCACTTATCCCATAGGAAGTCAAATCAGTCTCAACAGCAGGGCTGTACAGTGTGACAGTTTTGTTCGCATTTGAGATTAAAAAATTATATAAAATGCGACAACAAATATTTACCCATTTTAACCCAAGGAGCATTTAAAAAAAGATGTAGCCTACAGTCTGAGTATGATTCAGTGAGTTGTAAGTCACATTATGTCAGGGTTGCGGGTATGTTGCATGTCATTTTACAGCCTTCTTGCAAAAAGAGAGCAGCAGAAACTAATATGATCAAAACGTGATTTATTATTGTTTTTCCTCAAATAATGTTAATGTTTGCCCTCAAAAGTAAATGAGCATAATTGCTTGATTTCCAGGGAACAAGCTAAAACAGTCAAGGCTCTTGACTAAGAAACACTGGATTTAGCATATTTCAGAGATTCATGGAAACTCATTTCATCATGGTATGTGTACCTAACAGGCTATTTAGATGAGCTGTTAATGGGTTTTTCAGTGTTCTTAAACCATTACAATGAATATGTAATTTTTTTTTTCTATTATTATTACATATAAAAAAAAAATACATATTCTGTGGAGGTGGAAAGACTGTTAATAAACTGTACATAAATTAAAATGTATTTTGTGATAAATATGTATAATAATAAAAATACAATATATCATTAAATAAAATCATTAAAAATGTGATATTGTATAAAAAAAATTGCATAAGTCAATTTTATAGGTAATAAAAAAAGTAATAAATAATTTTTTAAATAACACTAAAAACATTTCAACCACACTTTTGTATGTGCTAATAAATTATAACACATTTAAAACACATTTCGGTTGCAAGAAACGAACATATGACCATTTTGCACCCTGCAAAATTACTGACAGAAATTCCTTTTAAAAGCAACTCCACTTAAAATCTTTAAATTGTAAGGAATAGTACACCTCAAAATTTTTCTTCATCATTAACTCACCATCAAAGTGTTTTGAACCTGTATGACTTTCTTTAAATCTTTTCCACACATTTAAAAAGAATGGGGACTGAGGCTACCATTCTGCATAATGCATCCTTTTGTTACTCAGAACTTCCATTTTTGGATGATTTATCCCTTTAACACCCTAATTTTACAGTAATAGCAGGAGCACTTCAAGGTGACCGCCAACTATCAGCTTGTAACAAACACTCTACAAAGATACAATGACACAGTGCGATACGGAAGAAGACATAGGAACAAGGGATGGAGAAATCGGTCCTGCGGTGAGACCGGAGGGAGGCAGCTCCTCTTTGACATGTGTTAGGAAACTGGCACAGCGGGAACGAGCCTGAAACCCACCGAGGAGGCCGAGAGGGCAAGAGAGAGCAAGACCAATGATAAAAGGAGATATGCCAGATGGCAGAGAGTATCTGAGAACTTTCTCAAACACTTTTTCTTGCCAACGGGAGTGGGCTTCTGTTGTAAAATGTGCCACAGGGCACAGAGCATGTGCGCAGCAACACAAAAGTCACAACCTAAGCCAGGCATCGCTGGAAGTCCACATGAGAGCCTGTGTATGTGTGAGAAACATACCATATGGAAGCTTGCACCAGCTGGTAATTATTACCCCAACACGTAAAACATGTATGATCAAAAGCACCAATACACCTGCACACAGGCGAGACCTGATGTGTCACACCAGGGTTTCCGACAAAATTCTGTTTTCGCAGCATAACTGGTCATAATACATAAAGAGCAAAACAATAAAAAAAAAAAAAAAAAAAAATATTGAAAACACACATACAATATATTGCAGATGTTACAATACTTTCTCCAATCCTAGATTAATATGTAGAGACAACTATAGGCAAGTAATTTGTGGGTTTGTTTCAATGTAACCATCAAAACATTGCTCTTTTTGTTTGAGAATCGTGACAAATTTCATAGCAAAATTGGCAAAGCTGTTTGAAAACTGTAATTATTTTAACAATTCTGTTAAGTAATGCTAGCAGAGTAGATATCATGCACTTATATATATATACACATACATACATACACATACATACATACACACATATATATGTTTTTAACATGTTTTACATTGTTAATTGCATTAATGCTAAATTGACATCCATAATTACAACATAACTCTATTGTGAATGTTGATCCTTAACTACACTAATTGTTTTTTGTACTTGCGGTCACATAAAAGACCATCAGCAAGCGAGTCAGACATTCATTTGTTAAACTGATTCATATCAATAACGCATGATTTTGTGAGTCCTTTTGACTAAATCATTACATTGCACTACACCGAGTGCTATATATTTGTTTTTGCAAGCAGCCAGCAAGGAGAAAGTTTTGTCTATTTATTGTTTGTTTTATATTAATTGGTACCCAGCTTTCTTCTCATCACATTCAATTCACACACTGCAAACTCACAACTTGGGAAAAACAATTTCCTTTGCCGTGCCACTGCAGATTCAGCAGCAGTACAGGAAACACTTTGTCACACTGTTAGTCGGATATTTTCCACTGTAAGTTCTCACTGCACTCTCTAAACATTTACCAAAGTGTGTCCGTGATTCCGGTCGGGGAACGTTCCAATGATGTTTTATAGTGACAGAAACTCTCTTGTTGAAGAATGTGTGTGTGTGTGTGTATGAGTGTGTGTGCAGGAGGAACTGGGAGCAGATGAAAAAAAGGTAGAGAAAGCACAAGCGGAACAGAGGACAACATCAGAGTAATAAAGCGCTGGAGTCATGGTCAGGGTTAAGGGCAGAGAGTAATGTGAAAAGGGAAGAGGAGGTTTAACAAGGCAGTATGTTGCGTTAGCGGCTTCATGCAGGGCCATAAAACACAGAAGCCAGAGACAATCCTATTGTTTATTACCAAGGATACAAACACACACATAATATATAGCAAAAAATATCACACATTCCTCCTACTTTTGACATTAGACTATTGTGAATATTAACCATCTTTTATTTCCTCCAACACAGCAACCAGAAAATGCCATCAGTGTCCCCTTAAAGCAACACACTAGATCTTTATATTGTCTTTTTGCCACTTAGATGCCATATTCAAATAATTTTGGAAGATTTCAATACTTTACCAAAGACTACATTTTAAAAGGATATGAATTGGAAATTCGGTCATCATTTACTGCTTTATGGTTTCATTGATTTGTTTTATTTGATTTTGTTTGACTAGGACACAGAGACTTTTCAGAATGTCCAAACTACAAATAACTAAAACTATCATAAATGACAAACCAAAATTTGCTAAATTGTTTTCGTTCAATGTGATCACAAATTCTTGAGCAGTCAAACATCAAAATCTCTGTCTCTTTTGTCTACACTATTTACAAGGTTCGCACAAGGTCCTTGAATTGCTTAAAGTGCTTTATTTTAGCTTTTATAAATCTAAGTACTGGAATACCTGGAAAATCACATTTAGTTAAAAAGTGCTTGAAAATATAACAGAAATGTTTTTGTGTAATGTGTGTTCATCAAAGATGAGATCCATGCATTTCATTTTCATTGAATAATGTGTCGTTCATGTGCATATGTTTTTTAATGTCCTGTCTACAGTCAGTTGTTGGACAAAACGTAAAAAGAAACATGAATTCTAATTACACATAGCACAGATGCAGTAAAGAAACTGTGTGATTCCTCTCTCATTAATGTGCGCTCAACCGAAAAACTCAAAAAGACACTCAGTGAACTGCTGCCATTCTTAAAGAGACAGTACTGTTTTTATGCTTTATACCCATCCACCGTAATACTCAAATCCCGCACTCATTAAAACATTCAAAAATTGCAGCCTCAAGCTTTGCCTTCAGTAGAAGCTTTTCCACTATCAGGCCAGTGTGAGCCAGGGCAATCAACGGGCCAGCCGGGGCCAATATCTTCGGCCCTCAAGATGCAGGACCTTCCAACCATCTGGCCAAAAGCCCCGCAGCGCTGCCCTAAAACCCGCCTTTAATACACCACCCTGGTGCTAACGTCACACACCCCACCCATTTCACAAGGAAGAGGGAAGCTCAAGATGAGATTTCAGACTCAGGAGAACAGCTAGCCCTCAAAACAATATTACTGCAAGATATAAACAGTGCAAGACATTAACAAAAGAATAAGCATCTAGCGAAATATCTGTTTATAAAAGAAGATAATAGATATGGATTCATTGATCTAATAATCCAGTATGTTGGGGATTTTGCCGGTTGAGGTACATGAGTTGAACACCGGCAAAATGAACTGCTTTAAAACTGGTTAATTACCTCACTGAAACGAATCCTATTTATACATGAGATTAATCGCTATAGCCACAACATGTTGTAATATTAGAACTTGCATCTGCACAGACAATGAAGTGAATGAACAGGTGAAATTGAACTCCATTATACACTAGTCATAATATGCCTAAATTGTGTAGTGAATACGCTGTTTCTGTAAAAACACACGCAATGCAATATCCTAAACAGTCTAAACACAGAAAATGAATAACAATCTCTAAAGCATGAAGAATTAAGAATACAGCAGACTAACTTCTAAAGAGGATCTAATACTTCAGTAAATTCATTATATACTTTTACAGTATTTCAGGAGCTCTGGTTTTCACTGCAAGTACAGTTGTGCAGTAATTTACAATTTTCCTAAAATGTGATTAAAGTTTGGTCTGTTACAGTTATTTTGCACAATATAACATCTAATTTTAGAATTTTTTGTCAAAAGACTAAAACTATGACTAAAAAAAAAACTGTGAAAAAATGTACACTTCAGCAGACACGTCAATCTGACACTGCACATTTTCATCGGCCCAAATATTCTAGATATAATAAAGATTTTGTCTACTGATAATTCTTCATTCTCCGTTGATCTGTTAAGGTAAGCTGGTAGCCAGATATAAATTGGGGAATGAGTATCTTGGTGCTTAAACATCTGACCTGACTCAACTAAACTCCGCCTTTGACATCGACCCAGCGTTTAATTATGTTTATTCAAAATGCTGATTCAGGAAAGACATCAATTAATGTTCAGATAGAGTTATGTTGTTTGTCAGATGAGTCAATCTTATGTTTGGCTTGAAGAGTCCATTATGAGTTACTGAGTAACACCCCCCAAAAAAAAAAGATAACCATGAAAATAGAGATACAAACTGTGACAGGGCAGAGGGTGGGGCTGTGTGGTGAGTCTACACACCCGGTCCCTTATCAGGCTAATCAAGCCTCCAAGAGGGATAAAGGCCGACTGCGGATGGTTGTGCGACAAAGAGGGACACTACTTTATTTTAATAACGTGAAATGTCATAATAATAGTAAAGAGAATGATTTATTTCAGCTTTTATTTCTTTCATCACATTCCCAGTGGGTCAGAAGTTTACATCCACTTTGTTAGTATTTGGTAGCATTACATTTAAATTGTTTAACTTGGGCCAAACATTTTGGGTAGCCTTCCACAAGCTTCTCACAATAAGTTGCTGGAATTTTGGCCCATTCCTCCAGACAGAACTGGTGTAACCAATTCAGGTTTGTAAGCCTCCTTGCGCACACAAGCTTTTTCAGTTCTGCCCACATTTTTTTTATCGGATTGAGGTCAGGGCTTTGTGATGGCCACACCAATATCTTGACTTTATTGTCCTTAAGCCATTTTGCCACAACTTTGGAGGTATGCTTGGGGTCATTGTGTATTTGGAAGACCCATTTGTGACCGAGCTTTAACTTCCTGGTTGATGTCTTGAGATGTTGCATCAATATATCCAAATAATTTTTCTTCCTCATGATACCATCTATTTTTTAAAGTGCACCAGTCCCTCCTGCAGCAAAGCACCCTCACAACGGTTGGGATTGTGTTCTTCAGCTTGCAAGCCTCACCCTTTTTCCTCCAAACATAACAATGGTCATTATGGATAAACAGTAAAATTTTTGTTTCATCCTCATGTGCACGTGCAAACCGTATTCTGGCTTTTTTATGGCTGCTTTAGAGCAGTGGCATCTTCCTTGCTGAGCAGCCTTTTAGGTTATGTCAATATAGGACTTGTTTTACTGTGGATAAAAATACTTGTCAACCTGTTTCCTCCAGCATCCTCACATGGTCCTTTGCTGTTGTTCTGGGATATATTTGCACTTTTCGCATCAAAATCAAAGACAGAATGCGTCTCCTTTCTGAGCGGTATGATGACTGCGTGGTCTCATGGTGTGTATACTTGCTTACTATTGTTTGTACAGATGAACATGGTTCCTTCAGGCATTTGGAAATTGCTCCCAAGGATGAACCATACTTGTGGAGGCCCACAATTTGTTTTGGTCTTGGCTGATTTCTTTTAATTTTCCCTTGATGTTAAGGAAAGAGGCAAAGAGTTTGAAGGTAGGCCTTAAAATACATCCACAGGTACACCTCAAATTCAGAACACCTCCAATCACAAGCTAACTGGCTAATTGTCTAAAGGCTTGACATCATTTTCTGGAATTTTCCAAGCTGCTTAAAGGCACACTTAACTTAGTGTATGTAAAATTCTGACCCACTGGATTTGTGATATAGTCCATTAAAAGTGAAACAATCTGTCTGTAAAAAATTGTTGGAAAAATTACTTGTGTCATGCACAAAGTAGATGTCCTAAACGACTTGCCAAAACTATAGTTTGCTAATATTATATATATGGAGTGCTTAAAAAATGCACTATTTTATTTAATTTACTTAAGCCTAAGTGTAGAGGTCGATCCGATTAATCGGCCGATTTTTTGCATTTTTTAACATAATCGGCATCGGCCAATATCCAAGTATATCAAGCCGATTATTAGGCAGGCGCATCTGTGGGTAGCCTAGTGTTGTTGTGGAACACGTGTTCGACGCACACTGCCCCTAGAGTCATTTTCCAGCAGAGTGAGCAGTGCCTAAGCAAGGAGCTAAGTTCCTTGGAGAAAACGGTAAGGATTAAATTTGTATAGCTTCTTTATATTTAATTAAAAACTTTTGATATGTTACTGCCAACTTCGAGAAAAAACGCAACATGACGTTCGGCTACTTTGGATATTGATAGCGTAGTTGAAGTTGCATTATCACAGCAGAAGGGTTGCTATCATGTCACAATAAGTAAGCAAGAATTTTGCAATTACAGACAGTGAATCTGAGACTTTTATTTGTTCTATTTGTGTGTCTTATATTTGAGAGGGTTGTCACTCAATGCAGAGAAATAAGTAATAAAAAGATACCAACGCGCTGCTATTGAAGGACTGGCTTTGGGAAGCTCGGACGTTATCGGTTCTGCTGTCAGTACTGGAGAAATTAAGAAAATACATTTATTATTGCTATAAAGAGAAAGTTATTTTATCTCGCCAGCCATTTCTATGTATAATAATATGAAACCATTTGTCTGTGATGCAATTTAGCTATTCGCAGTCAGAGAGAGAGAGAGAGAGAGAGAGAGAGAGAGAGAGAGATCTCGCTCATGCGGTGCTACAGCGAGCACAACAAGAGCCCAACACGAGCCCTGCTTAATGAGTGACAGAACAAAACATTCAAACGTAGCCTGGTTTAGATCTGTGATATTAGTCTGATTTTATTTTAGATTTCGCCTTCCAAAGATTATAAAAAGAATATTTATACATAAGCCGCATTCTGTCTAGCACAACTTCCTTCCCTTCACAGCGGTGCACTGCCATTTCTCCCTAAAACTCAAACTTAATGTCAGAATCAGCACGATCGGTGATTGTTGTAAAACGCAGTCTAGCTACTGTTGCTAAATAGCGGCACGCGTTTAATAATAAAAAGAGCGCAAGAGATAATGTTCCCAAGGCGGCGCGCGCTCCGAAACACACCGCAAAGAGACAAGCAAAGTATAGGCTACTTTGGGTTTCATGTGCGCGTCTAAACGATCAAATATACACAAAAATATGTCAAAACGACCGGCTTGGAGATTCACTTAAAACACAGTTTATGTCTTAAATGGACGTAGTTATGGAAATAGTTGGGAGAAAATATGGCGCATCAGGAGCCTATTAGATCTGAACTCGGTCTTAAAGGGGAAGCGGTCTAATAAACATGCTGATGATTGAGCCATTACTATAACAAAAGGCAAAGAGAAAATCACTTAGGCCTACAGCTCTTGAATGAATAACTTCTGCATTAATAAGCATGAATCTATCTATGATAAACTATGCAGTGTTATTTTACAATTGATTACTTTATTAGATTTCTTTTTAGACCACACCTGAACAGTAATGTTAGTAGACCTTACTGAAATTAAATCACTGTGCCTATATAACGTTTATCTTTGTTTAAAATATATATATATATAACAAAAAGAACCGTTAAGAATACCGTTGAAGTACCGGATCGATAAGCAGTATCGGTAAGATAGTAATACCATTAAAACCTTAACGATACCCATCCCTAGTTATGCCTGTGCTTCTCTTGGATGCTCTGAATATTGGATTACGTGTCTGGATTGCCCCTTAATTAAAGCTGCATTTGGATCTCAACCTTCGTGTCTCGGAGCAGTTCATAACACCTGCTTTGTTTATTTAATATATTTGTTATACTTTATTTATACAATATGTTTTTACATTATACATTTTTAATTTAAGTGTACAAGTGCAGATTGGTCAAGTGTTCAATAAATGTATTTGTTGAGAAATGTTGTCTATCTTAAGTAATTATTTGTGTTACATTTTATCTTTCAAATAAAAGGTTCAAATAAGAGGTTAAAAACAAGCACATATCGGCCAAAATAAATCGGCAGCATTAATCGGCCATTGGCCGACCCGGATTTCAAAAGATCGGCATCGGCCTGAAAAAACCAATATCGGTCGACCTCTACCTTAGTGTATGTAAACTTCTGACTTCAACTGTATCTGCCATTGCCATATTTGGCTAAACACTTTAAATCAGCTAATCAAACAGCATGGCGAGCCTTTTAACCTTCACCTGGGAACTGACAGTACACACACACACACAAAGCCATCGTTGTTTCTTAGCTGCATGAATTTATGGAGAAATGTAGGTTGGAGGGTGAAATAGATGGAGAGCAAGACAAAAATCTATAACGGCACCTATTTGCTAAGTGATACAATCTTTGCTCACTTCTCCTTGAAATGATGGGCTTCTGGGAGAGGGATCTCATTTTCTCTCATCCAATAAGCTTCATAGCATATGGGTAATGCATGGGATCTCTGCGGGACAGACCCACGCCCACCACACACACACGCGAACACACACACATGCACACACAGGTTTTGATTCACATCATCAATCTATGAGGGACACCTGGGAATAAGCCATGCAAGCTTGGAATTACACTCAAAAGGCTCCGTCCAATTTCAGCTTCAGAAAAATAGTTGATTGACAGCATTGTATACCCACACAATGCCCAACCGTCGATTGTAGGTTAGGCTGATATGAGATTTGATGGAGTAAAATTACATTTTGTCTCTCATTATAAGGCAGGTGAGGGACTTATGACGGTTTGTTTCAGACCGTTGAGACTGTCGTGATGCCTATACTAGCACACATCATTTTATTATCCTGCTTACCATAACATTTAGGGTGGGAGCTTTATTGAATATTTACAATGTATTCTATATATATATATATATATATATATATATATATATATATATATAGTTTATAAGTTTTAGATGGCATTTATTTTGAAAGAGAAAGTTTGTTTGTTTGCATTTTCAAAACAAAATTCACAGAATTACATTTCAGTCTTCCCTGTGTTTATTTGTTATAAAACAATGTGGAATATGTCTTAATTTTAACTCGGTTTTTACCATTTTACTTAGGGGTGTAACGGTATGAAATGTTCATGGTACGATAGCCTTTACAAAAATACCAGAGTATTACGGTATCACGGTATTAATGTACCTTGCTAAAATTATTAGCAGTTTACTATTTATTTATGATATAGGCTTTATTTCCGGAATATCGTATTTTCCGGAAATAAAGTCGCACCATTATATGATGCTGTGTAAATGTAGCCAATTCTCTCTTCATTTAACTAATATTTACAATGGAAACTTTCATTCCTTTACTTGGATTTTAGAAGAAAGAAAAAAGTAATACTGTGAATGCAACACTGTGAGAATTATACATTTCAATGGTTTGATAACAATCTCTTTATAAAACATTGGTATACCCTGAAACCGTGACACCGTTACATCCATAGTTTTACTCTACTGACATTACAAAATGAGCGACTTTATCAGATTTTCCGATAAGTGTATGCGTATTAACAGGTGAGTTCAGCGACACAAAAAGACCCACATATAAGCCGATGAGATCAAATCGTTGTGTCGCTACTGTCGATAGGCTTACTGCAAGCTAGCACTGCCCTTTGCTCCGAACCAATAACCTGAACGAAGCAGTTTCAAATACACCCTACAAACAACCTTCCACTCTCTTAAAGAACAACTATCCCTCCACTTCTTGTCGGAGAGGAGCAATAAGGCATGTGATTTGTAACTACCTTACATTTACACCCTGAAAGCCCTCACTCTTGTGAAGGAAAGGCCAGACAATTCTTCCGCAGCCTTACCTGCACTTAAGGGGGCTTTCACACCTGGTTCGATTGCCTGTTTCGAACCCGAGTTCGATTGCTCCCCACTCCCCCCTGCCCCCGATGGACTGTGTTCACATTATATATTTGTATCCGAACCGCGGTACGCTTGCGTCATCCAGCTGCAGCTGGTGCGTAATCGTGTTGCTTGATAACCGCGAAATGAAAAGGCGTCAAAATTCAATGAATAGACTTGCTTGGTTCACATTTGTTCTTTTTTTTAACCTTTGGTTTTGTTTTCAACATCAAGATACAGAAACACACTTGCATCTGTCTGCCGCAAAAATACTGAAATCGTTCAAAAGACAGCGGGCTGTCCGCCGAAGACAATTTTTGCGAAGGCAAGCAGAAATCATCTCTCTGCTTGCAGTGCGTGTGCGTCAATCCTGCTTTTCGTCAAGGTAAGTGTATACACACACACACACACACACGCACAAACGCACACACGCACGCACGCACGCACACACGAAAGTAAACCCTTTCCGCTCATTTTGAAAGTGATGCGTGTGAGACTGACGACCACATTATACGTCATCAATAGCGGTTCACTTCCGCGGTTTGGTTCGATTACGTTCATATCAGCAGCTGAACCGCATTGGAGTTCACATGAACCGTACCCCAGACCACCTTTTTAAGCGGATTCGAGTACGGTTCGCGGGTGCGCACCCGAGTTCGGAAGACAGCGTTCACATCATCCAAACGAACCGAACTCTGAAGTCATTCGAACCGGGGTGCGCACCAAAAGTGCTAGTGTGAAAGCCCCCTAAATGTCACATATTATCTCATCTGAGAGGATCAAGGACGCCACAGTGAAGGAGAGAATAGAGAGAGAGAGAGTACATGTTTCATTCTTCTTTTTTCACTTTTATTTATTGTATAATTGCATAGTTTTTGATTATTTTTTATATTTATTTATTTAAAATCTATATAGAAACAACTTTTTGATGCTTTGGCAATACTGTTATAAAACTGTCATGCCAGTAAAACTAAATTTAATTGAGAGAGAGAGAGAGGGAGGGAGGAGGAAAAGTCTAACAAAAGTCAGGTAAGGAAGAGAGATGGAAAACCACAGTGAAGAGATTAAGTGAAGTGAAGATCACATCACAAACACACAGACACACAGACACACACACACCTTAGTGACAGGAAGTCAGCGAATTGGTAATTTATATCAATGAACCTGTTAAAAAACAATTCAGTGGTTGGTCTAGTGGGTCAAGACCCAAAAATGGGTCACAGACAGGGGTGTAGACCCCCCAACCCCACTTCACAATACTCCTGCCAGTTTTAAGAGGACGACTGACCAAATCATTAACAAATTGGAAGAAAAAAAAAAAGAACCTTAAAAGAGAGTACATTGACCAAAAGGAGGACATAAGCAAAAGCAGCAGTGGACAGAGCAATGATTTGCTCAGTTACCAACCAGCCAGCTTACTAACAGGGGCACTGAATTCAGTCAGTCACGCTTGAGATAAACACAGAATCGCTGAGGTCTTCTGTAGCTGATCTAGGTAAGTTATTAAATTTGCCAATGTTGTTAGCTTTCATTACAATGTTCTCATGAGAGTTTGTGCATTGTTTTTTTAAGTAATTTTTGTCCAGCTATTCTGTTAGGAAGATCGCTGCTGCTATCTGTTAAGTAAACCTAAGGAGATTCTCTATCAAGATGTAAACATTATTATAAGCTATGGCAAAAATCCAAAATATACCATCTTCTACACCTATGTTACTCATAATTCCTCTATTACGGTTTATAGTACTTAACAAGTTATTCCACATTAAAAATTCATACAAAATAATGTAATTATGTCATCTGTTATCTTGAGCATAGATGTCGTCTCTGACAAACGTGTTAAGAAATGTTATAATGTTGGACTGCATTTCTTTGTATGTTTAAAGATGTCCTAAAAAATAGGAGTGAAAGGTGTAAACAAACACTGCGATCCACCATATTTGTTTGTGGGCAGGCTACTTAGCCCTGTGACCATTACGTCATCGTTTGGTTCTCATGCAGATCTCAAATCAGTGGAAAAGCGCGGCCGGTTTACTATAGGCTCTAGATTGCCCCGGCCATGAGCCAATCGAGCACAGGATCGGCGCAAGAACCATTAATGATTCTGGTTCCATTAAAAATTATTTTAGTACTTGCCAAAAAAGGGCTCATGTCATCTCTCTCTTGATTTCACTCCACCGGCTACCTGTAGCTGCCCACATCAAATTCAAGGCTTTGACTCGAGGATTCAAGGATCTGGCCTTCAGGACATCCAATGGAACTGCAACCTCTTACTTCAATTCACTTCTTCAGGTCTATGCTCCAACTCGCTCTCTGCGATCCATGAATGAGTGACACCTGGTGGACCCATCACAATGAGGCTCAAAGTCTATTTCACGATCATTGACTTTCTCTGCTCCTCTGTGGTGGAATGAACTTCCAACTTCCACACGATCTACTGTTACCTTCTCAACATTCAAGAACCAGCTGAAAACACCTCTGTTCCACGAGCACTTAAACAATCCATATAAATTGCACTTACTACTGCACTTAACCTGGACTTAATGTACTTAAAAAAAATCCTTTCTTCTGTGCTAGCATCTTTACTAATCCAGCCACTGTGAGAACTTGGCAGTCCTATACAGCAGATGTTGTAAAACTTTGCATGACAAATTGCTTGCTATGTGTCCCATTTGTAAGTCACTTTGGATAAAAAGCATCCACTAAATGACCAAATGTAAATTTACTTTTGAGGAACAATTATTTGTAAATTTAGCAATACGCTGCTAAGTATGCTGTTCTATCCACGAACAGGGTATACAAATTTCCAGTTTGTTCTAGACATTTCTGCTGTTGGGCTACTCAAGTAACTTATTTTTCGTGCCATTAGTTAGATCAAATTAATAAGTCACGAGTTTTCCTGTAGCACAACAGGTGTTAGCAATGCCAAGAACATGGGTTTGATTACAAGGGAACACACAAATTTTGTGTTGGATGAAAGAGTCTGCCAAATGCATAAATGTAAATGGAATGAATAATTGTTGTTTCAGCTTGATGTATGAGTAAGCTGTTAACTCATAAACTCCTTGAACTAACTCACTGAGTGAGTAGTTAACCCAAAAACTGCTCAGACCAATACATAGCTTGTGATTGAATCATTAAATTCAATTAATTAACCGAATTATTGAAAAGATACTAATTAAGACAACGATTTGTTTCTAAATCTGACATTGCTAGCACACATCCAAACATGGTTGGTGGATTTATTTCTCATAGCTATAAAGATAAAGAAATAGCATAGAAAATGAGAATCAGAGAAAAAGACAGAAGACAGTAAGACAAGTGAGATAAAAGGATAACGGTCAACCCAGCATGCTTTAATAATCGACACCATTACACTTTTACAGTTGCTCAGCAAATGTCATTTTTTTGCAGTCGGCTTATACAGCTGACATTTTAAATATCATCAGTTTCCATTTAGTTCAACAGTACAGGTTAAACAGCGCTGGGATGACCAAGCTGTTCAGATCCCCCCAGGGATCGCCATCTAACATATCAACTCCCAAATCCCTCCACAGTCCACAGACGAATACCAGCACTACACGCGCTCTCTCATTTTCTCTCACTTGGCTCTGAATCCCCTGAGATTAACTGGTTAAAGTGGAATGCGTGTCCTTAAGGGATACACATCAAGTAGCACAAATTAAAAGTGTTTCGGGGAGAAAGTTCACTTGTCAGCCAATACTGTACACAACCCTTTGGAATAAAGCACCTACCAGTACCTGACTAAAGGTTCTATCCCACAGCAGGAACTTAAGTCCATTTCAGGTACTTTTTGGGAACTACTCAGTTTTAGTAGTTTTCGCACTTGAGGAACTATAGCTCCTATTAGTAATTTAGAGGAACTTTTTTTAGCCCCTACTAATAATTTTTGTAGAAGAGGAAGTATGAAAGGTGCAGCAACCTGTGACTGGTCAAATAGGTATGATGCACAAAACAATGAGAAATGCTAAGATTTGGCAGCCACCATGAGAAAACAAACTTGTAGCGAAGCTAGCCTGCTCCTAAGAGGATTGAGCAAATTTTTAAATTCCCTTAACAGAAATAACAAACAAACAAAGTATCTAAAGAGTATCACCTGTTTCACATATATTGTCGGTGCGAGGTTTGAGCAGAACTGCTGCGTTACTTCAACAAGAGACACGGTTTGAGTTTTCATCACATTTGTGTGATCACGTGTGATTATATAGAAAATAAACTGATTTCTGGATTACTACATTGGGGGTTTTCTGTGAAAACGGGCATAAATAATAAGATGTTTATCAAGAGTGGGTCAAATTTACATGAGGAATGTGTTGTGTGCCTGTTACTGCATGTTTTACTTGCATTTTTTTCAGTCAATGGGTGAGTCATAAAGTCATAAAAGCATTTATTGTAAAAGATCATTATGATAAATATGTTTATAGTGCTCATCACTGCGGCTTAAAGAATGCAGCACTACCACACCTCACATACCCAAGTTTTCAGGATTGTAGTTCCTCTAAAATGTTGTCCTTCCAGAAAGTCCCTCTCTAGGAGTACCAGAACTCTATGTGGGAAAGGGGCTTAATATACAGTTAACTATCAAGGCCTTTGTTTCATTTGGAGACCTTCCTGCAATTACAACTATGTGTGTGGGTGTGTGTGTGTGTATGTATGTGTAATATACACTCACCTAAAGGATTATTAGGAACACCATACTAATACTGTGTTTGACCCCCTTTCGCCTTCAGAACTGCCTTAATTCTACGTGGCATTGATTCAACAAGGTGCTGAAAGCATTCTTTAGAAATGTTGGCCAATATTGATAGGATAGCATCTTGCAGTTGATGGAGATTTGTGGGATGCACATCCAGGGCATGAAGCTCCCGTTCCACCACATCCCAAAGATGCTCTATTGGGTTGAGATCTGGTGACTTGTGGGGGCCATTTTAGTACAGTGAACTCATTGTCATGTTCAAGAAACCAATTTGGTTTGTTACATGGTGCATTATCCTGCTGGAAGTAGCCATCAGAGGATGGGTACATGGTGGCCATAAAGGGATGGACATGGTCAGAAACTATGCTCAGGTAGGCCGTGGCATTTAAACGATGCCCAATTGGCACTAAGGGGCCTAAAGTGTGCCAAGAAACATCCCCCACACCATTACACCACCACCACCAGCCTGCACAGTGGTAACAAGGCATGATGGATCCATGTTCTCATTCTGTTTACGCCAAATTCTGACTCTACCATCTGAATATCAACAGAAATCGAGACGCATCAGACCAGGCAACATTTTTCCAGTCTTCAACTGTCCAATTTTGGTGAGCTCTTGCAAATTGTAGCCTCTTTTTCCTATTTGTAGTGGAGATGAGTGGTACCCGGTGGGGTCTTCTGCTGTTGTAGCCCTACCGCCTCAAGGTTGTGCATGTTGTGGCTTCACAAATGCTTTGCTGCATACCTCGGTTGTAACGAGTGGTTATTTCAGGCAAAGTTGCTCTTCTATCAGCTGGAATCAGTCAGCCCATTCTCCTCTGACCTCTAGCATTAACAAGGCATTTTCACCACAGGACTGCAGCATACTGGATGTTTTTCCTTTTCACACCATTCTTTGTAAACCCTAGAAATGGTTGTGCGTGAAAATCCCAGTAACTGAGCAGATTGTGAAATACTCAGACCGGCCCGCCTGGCACCAACAACCATGCCACGCTCAAAATTGCTTAAATCACCTTTCTTTCCCATTCTGACATTCAGTTTGGAGTTCAGGAGATTGTCTTGACCAGGACCACACCCTAAATGCATTGATTCAACTGCCATGTGATTGGTTGATTAGATAATTGCATTAATGAGAAATTGAACAGGTGTTCCTAATAATCCTTTAGGTGAGTGTGTATATATATACATACATACATACATACATACATACATACATACATACATACATACATACATACATACATACATACATACATACATACATACATACATACACACACACACACACACACACACACACACACACACACACACACACACACACACACACACACACACACACACACACACACACACACACACACACACACACACAGTTCAATTTTAGTTTCATCAGATCAGAGGACATTTCTCCAAAAAGTACGATATTTTTCTACATGTGCATTTGCAAACTGTAGTCTGGCTTTTTTTTTTTGTGGTTTTGGAGAAGTGGTGTCTTCCTTGCTGAGCAGCCTTTCAGGTGATGTCAAAATAGGACTCGTTTTACAGTGGATATAGATACTTGTCTACCAGTTTCCTCCAGAATTTTCACAAGGTCCTTTGCTGCTGTTCTGGGATTGATTCACAGTTTTGCACCAAACTACATTCATCTCTACGAGACAGAATGCATCTCCTTCCTGAGCTGTATGGTCCAATGCTGTTTATACTTGCATACCACTTAGGGCTGGGCGATATGGCAAAAAATATTATCACAATATTCTTTTTCATATCATTTGATATCGATATTTATCACGATATTCAATCACATTTTCACATTGCAAATGTTTTTTTTAATTTCCAAAAAAATTTGAGAAAGCAAACAGTCTAAATAATCTTCACAAAACTGCGTTGGGGGCCCAGACACAGCCAATGCAGTGGTTTCTGAGGGATCTTCTATGAAAATATTACAATATTTTATAGAGTTTATCAATTGAGTGCAGTTGGATATACTCATAATGAAGGTATATATATATATATATATATATATATATATATATATATATATATATATATTTTTTTTACATTAAACATATTTACATTCATATTTCTTTACATACAGACATCCAAGTATGGAGCATAGAAGCCCTTGTGAATGAGGAATGATACTGTATGGGGGTTCAGGTGTATCTCCAGAGAGAAACTTTTGAAAATGTAAAAGTTGGAATGGACCATTTTTCTATTTTCATTAAAGTGAGAAAGACTAGGCTACAAACTAGTAATTGTTTTCTCTTTCATCCTTGTCAGAGATTATGAAATATGAATAATTTCACAAAATTAGAACAGAAAACTATTTGTTTATTATTAAAGGCTTGGAACATGATGATTAATAAAACTAAATTTAGAAAGAAAAAAACTTTATGGTCTAAAGGCGCTCACATGTTTACTCACATGTGGGGAAAAGAGGAACCGGGACAGGGCAACAGTGAAGCATGTTTCAGTGCTAGAGAAAAATATTCAAGAATACAGCGCAGAAAGATCAGATATGATGTAACTGTTGTTTTGTCACGCTGCTCACTAGAGATGATGAAAGGTTGTAACCTTCGTCATGATGTCTTGCAGTCAAGATGGAATCAATCCGGAACGCGGTGACCTTCGTAGCGGGGGCAATAGCAATTCATACAGTCTGAGGCTGCGTTTCCACAGACGCGGAAGTAATCCGAACAAAGCCACTCCCAACGCTAGGGAACCGCTTGCCCCGCGCTGCTGTCAATTTTACAATCCACCTCGCGAGCTTGACGCTCGGCTTCCATAGGAAGGAATTGAAAGCGCTCTCTCTTACATTACATCACTACGCGCCAGTGGAAACATACGATAAGAAAGCCAAACTGCTAGCGTTTTTAGCAACCGGCATGTCTAAATGTAGAACACGGGCTAATATCAAAAATTACTCAAAAGCTTATCATCGATATCATGGAGTTTTTTTATCGCAATAAATATTGATATTGTTTTATCGCCCAGCCCTAATACCACTGTTAGTAAAGAAGAACGTTGTACCTTCAAGCATTTAAAATTGCTCCCAAAAATGAACCAGACTTCATTGGAAGGAAAGGAAAACACGCTGGAGTCGATAAAAAATGTCTTCTAGGAGATGGCGCTTGTCAGGGAGTCAACATAATGTGGCCAATTCTAGAAAACTGGAACTCTCGGAAACAACGTGCCAACTTCCCGTGTGATCATGTTACAAATATAAAAAAATAACCCTGACCGGGGATAAGCCCTCCCACATGATGTAATTTATCATACGAGGTTGTGCTGACGATAATTGCTAGCTTACTGTACATTATCTCAGTTATGACATGGCTACTTACAAAACCATAAAATGAATATACATAAACATCAAATTGGAAATGATTTTATTATGTGAGAAGTAAGAAACCGCAAAGTGATAAGAGAGATGTGAAACTAGCACTAGGAAATCGGCTGCCTAAGACAATGATCATTTACATTTACTGTATATATACAGCTTAGCAGTCATTATAACAAATATTTGACAGCAGAATGCCACAATTTACTAATCAGAATGAATTATTCTAGAGTGTTGCTTAATTAATACATACATTATATACACAAATATGTACATGTTGGCCAAACAAAACGTGCTTATACTATAGTATGTTTTGTTTGTTAATTTGTTTAATTGGGTTGCGCAGTTATTAATTTGGGTTTTTCTGTTTATGTAACTAATTTGTTAGGAGTTTAGCGGTTTATTACCAGTACTTTGTATACACACAGAGGTATACAAACAGGCAATTGACTCATTGACTGATGTGCTGTTATAATTTAGTCATTCTGGTCACATTTTTTGGACTAAGCCTTCATCAACGACTTTCTTTCCATTTCACAGATGCGGGGGCCGAGGGCAGATGACTTCTTGAACTCAATTACTGTTGATCTTCCAACCTTGGTCTCCATGATATCAGTATCCCCCCTACACTCCCATGAATGACCCAGATTCGTTTTATTTCATACTATCTCCAATATCCAACTTTCTTTGCATTATCCTAACTCTCTAAAGAGTAATCAAATCACATAGCAGATTACTGTAGATACGTATAAGCCAATGATTTCCATAAGAAAAAACATATGCATACTACAATAAAGCTTTAAAGGAAACCATTAAAAATAAATTAAAATGGTAATAAACTATTCCCTCTTCTTTGTCATTTTTTTAAACAAACCTGCACTGAATTTTGCAATGGTACATATCGGAGTCAACAAATATGGCATAGAGGTTTCATTCAAATTGAAATACAACTACTAAACATTTCCATAACACCTTCTCAGCTTGGTTCCTTTGTTTTAAAAGCCACAGGGGCTGAAGTTGAAAAAAAAAAAAAACACCTGCCAAGTGTGAAATGTGTACTTTCTAACTGAGCCATTAGGACTTGATTGTGTGCAGGTCCCCCAGCCACAACAAGCTCAACACAAATAAATAATTCTCCATGTACAGTGTAAAAAAAATAAAAATACTACAAAATAAAAGTGTCTATTTCAAGACAGCTGTAGCTTTTGCACCATAATTAGACAGATTAACCTAGAAAACATTAGCATCAGGCAAATTTGTCAATTACAACAATTTATTTATATTGCTATTCTTTGGGAAAATTATGACTAATTTGATTTTGATATTTTCTGAAGATAATGTGAATAGTGCTGACAAAACTTGCCACCACAATGCTAGGAAGCTGTAGGTGGATGCTATATGCTATTTCCATATGATTGCTAATGTATTCTATTGGCTTTTAGCATGTTTCTATGCAGTTGCTATGGTGGCTATTAAGTAGTTTATAATTGGCCCAGGTCACACCCAAGTCTCAATGATATTCTGGTCCCAATATATGGCTCAAGTTCCATATTTCTGATGAACCCCAGTCTAATAAATTTTGTGTCGCCTCTAGCATTTCAAAAAGGATCTCAACAATAACTTGATTTCCCAAAATATCAAAGTCTGCAATAAAAGTCAAACATTTCTCATCAAATTATCTGAGCTATATTTGATAAGTTTTTATACTACAGGGCTGTTGAATGCTGGATGATGGACATTCTGATTGGATGATGGACATTCTATGGTGTGCAATTATTTTCCAATAAGTAGTATGCAGGTTTTGGACATCTCGCTAAATTATTTCAGTTATTTCAAAGAGCTGTAAAGGCTACCACATCACCATAAAAATAACAAAGACATTGGCTAAGTAAGCCAGGTAAGAATTTAAATAATATCCAAAATATATTTTATTATCATTGGAAAGCACCCTCATGTGTGCTTGCTTGCTTTTGCTTTTTTTTTTCTCTCTCTCTCTCTCTCATAACACACAAACGCACACTACCTTGTTACTACAATAAGTGCTTTAAAGCGGCCCAAGCCTCAGTTACTAGTCCTAGAGTGAAGCTTTCGAACTAGCAACAAAGGCTTGGGCTGTATCAAAGCAAGATCCTGAATCCGTAGCGTAAGTAGTCATATTCACAGTGTTTTAAGGATGAAAAATTATAAATATCTTGACATAAAAAACCTGAAAGATGTCATGAGGTGTGATAACCAAGGTATAAGCTAAAAAACGTTAAGCTTTGCATCGTGGCTGCATTACCACCTCGTGTGTACATTATTTTTCAATAATTCAATGGCCTGTTGCCAATTTTTCTTCCTTATTCATTACATTTGTACAGAATCTATTTCATTATACTCTTACTGAACCTTAAAGGAATTTTAGGAGAAACATTTGAAACAAAGTTCTGTCTCCTGAGCTATTAAAGAGCAACCTTTGAGCAATACAATTGACTGGGTTATTTATTTATCATTTTTGCCATTTACAACTACATTTCTTATCAATTATAAACCATGGACCTACAGGCTTGATGTCGGTGCTTTTTTTTTCCACACAGGAAGCTTAGCAATTTCAAATCAAAAAGGAAATGTAGAACTAAAGTTATCCTGAAGTTCTTGGCAGAAAATAAAAGACGACGACTTCCTCATGAGGAATAATTAAACCCTGGTAGAAACCTTTCTTTTTTTAAACATTGCCAGGGATGAGCAGGAAACAGAGGTTTACCAGCTGGGGTGTTTGCACTGACGAAAACTAGCAATTATGCTCCAGATTGTGCAACTGGGTTATAAAAAACAGAATAGGGCATTTCCAGCATTACCATTTCCAGGTGGGGGTTGCATATAATTGTATTGCAACTCCCACCTTTAAAACATAAAATATTGCTTTTTTCGAATCCAAAAAAGCAATATCCAGGATGTGCCAAGTGACTCCAGTCATGCTTCCTAAGCAACCAATTGGCCCACTTGCTAGGGTGGGTAGTGTTGGGTTAACCTCCTCATGGTCGCTATAAAATGGTTCTTGTTCTTGGTGGGGCACGTGGCGAGTTATGCGTGGATACCGTGGAGAACAGCATGGGCCTCCACACACCTGCTACGTCTCCGCGATAACGCACTCAACAAGCCACCTGGATTGAGTTGAGCGCCTTGGGAATTGGGTATTCCAAATTGGGGAGATAATGGGAGAGGGAAAAAAATCATAAAAAAATAAATCCATTAAAGCTCCTTAATACGGTAACATATATACCTAAATTTGCTTAAAACATGATTTATTCAATGTATCGATGACACTACAATTCCACTAAATGGAATTGCCTAATGGTGAGTTGATTGTATGTTAGCTTAGCCTTATTTTACAGTTTAACATTCAGGCTGTTTTCAAACAATACAAATACAACACTGAGTCACAGGGAAAATTCAAGCTCATTTTCACCCAGCATCACTCAATATTTATGTCAAAATAAGGTCACAGTAATACATACCCTCCCTTGTTTTCTTTATTTTTTCCCCCCTCTCTCACCATTTCTATAATTCACAACTTGTTCTGCCTGAAAGGCCTACTAACAATGTTAGCAACAAAAAAAACACCAGATCAAGGCATCTTTAAAAGCCTTGGTGGAATGATTAATTGATAAAACAATATTTTTTGTCTTATAAAAGCCCTTTTTTTATAAAAAAACCAAACAAAAAAAAAAACAAAAAAATTCTCATTTTACTGGTAGCTAAAATTGAGCCAGCTAGCTTTATTATGTAAAAATGTATTTCCTTGTTCGGTGTGTGTGAAGTTGGAGTCCATCTGTGTTTTTCTGTTCTGTGGCCTTTGCTTCTGTCAGCGTGAAGTCACTTCCTCAGGACATTTCACACATTTGTCACTTCTGAGATTTTGTTTCTTCCTCTCGGCTTTAGAGCCAACATGAAACTGAAATGTACCCTATTTACTTAGAGGTGCAATATGTACAAATTTTCATGTAATATTCGCCTTTTTTGCCAGTCTGGCTAATCGGAAACGTGATCGTGGTAGAATGAAAACTAGAGTGAACATCGGCAGGGCAATTGATTCCTGGAGGGACCTTCGTTCGGTTTTGGGGATCAAAACCAACCCTGAATTAGCGTTCTTCTTATGCCTCCTACACACTACGCGACTTTCAAAGACGTCGGATCGTGGTACCATTCATATTACACAACTGTCTGTCTTGTCATTGAAGTTGTAACGTTTTCAAATTACACAACAAATCGGCAATAGGGGTGAACAAATTATAAAATATTTCAGTATTGCCGAATACCCGACGACTCTGCCTCGACGCCAAATTACATTTCACAACAGAGTACATGCGAGAAGTGATACGAGACACGAAAACAAATGCATGATCATATGTTATGCATTTCAAAATAATAAATCGTCCTATTTGCTTACCTGACTGTCGAAAAGAATGAGCAATTTCTCTCCAACTATTCTCTTTCTTCACCCGGTTGCGGTACAGTTCAGATGAAACATCAAACAGGCACTGGTGCTCCTGCCAATGTTCCACTAATTTTTCCTCCATTTCTTCGGTCCAATGAGACTTTCTTGATACCGCAGCCATGCTAGTTGATGTTCTGTTGCAGGTACATCAGGACTCTTCCCAATGAAACTTCCCGTGCCCCGTTTCTTGCGCTCTCATTGGCTGTAGGTCAACTCTGCAGTTGTATTCAGTCAAAACATATTTCACATTGCGCGATTTGGAATCGCAGAGAGGTCCAGATATTTAACATCCTAGATACCTCACTGACATCGGCAATGCATCTTTGATAGTTCATACATTGCGATCGTCGCTCATGGGAGTGAGCTCTGATTTGCCTACGATTTCGGACTTTTGTCTGCGATCTCCACAAAACTGTCGGCGAGCGAAAATCGAGCTTAAAATCATGTAGTGTAAACTCAGCATTATTGGACAGGTAAGCTGTCATAACTGCAAAGTAGAGATGGGCACGAGTACTCGAGGACTCGGACATGGCAGCAATGATCGATCATGAAAACGATGATCGATAGTGATCACATGTTAGAGATGTAACGTTATGAAAATGTCATATCATGATTATCGTGACCAAAATTATCTTGCCTATCAGTATTATCACTGTATTGTTAAAATGTGCTGAAAATGTACAAAAAGTACTGATACACACACTGAAATAATTAAAAAAGGTTTTATATTTGGAAATCAACAAACAAAAATAAAATGAGTTAAAAAGGGAATAGCAAATTAAGTATAACAATAATAATTATTATTATTGGTGTGGTTACATTATTATTATTGTTATTAACTTACACATTTTAAATTATCAAAATACTTGAAAACGTGCGATAGCTCTGTGAATCACAAAAGACTGTGATTAATAAGTAAATATATGAAATGAAGCAGCTCCTGTGCATCAATGAATGGCGCTGCTCTGTTTACACACACATTCGTGGCTATTTTTAGCCTTCAAACAATGCACAATATTTGAGCTCTACTCACAAACATCATCTCAAATGTAAATGCTCAATAGTTCGTTTCACATATAATATGCATTGTGAACGGCACTGGAGGTGCATTTTACCAGAAGAAATTAATTAAACTACTGTGTGCCCCGTAATTATTTCAACCCAATTTATTTATTTCAACCCAATTAAATATTGTGTCCAACTATTTACTTTTCCTCATACTTTCCCCAACTCATGCACTGAGCTAAACTATAAAGTGATGGATGGTTGTCTTGAAGTTGACTCGCCAGATTGGACGCGTTGCCCCATTTTGCAGCGACTTTCCTCTGACAAGCTCTGCAGACAGGGTTACCATCTTCTACTAATTTTCCCTCTGCATTCTTATAAAATGTAAATTATGGAAGGTTAAAAATTCTCCAGAGTGAGGTCATTGCCTTCCACTATGTTTTCACGCTAAAAAAACAATAATAACAATGTTGCATGCTGTGCCCATGCGTCAGACTCATGCTGGGTGTGTGTGGACAGCATTTACAGTGAGTTTTACAAATCACAATAAACACGCATGGTTCTAATGATAATTAAATGTGACACGGTAATACAAACCATCTGGGAATTTTATCTTGATTTACCGTGAAACCGGTAACTGTTTCATCCCTATCATGCATGGTGTGACTTTTCACTTAATTTGAAATCCAGTGACAATTACCTGACAACTAAATTAAAACATGTCAAAGAGGGAGCTTATTATTGATTACGTTGTGACTGAGGGGTACATTCATTTTCAGAGGCAATGCACTTGCAACAAGACAGAATGCAGCAGCCATAGACGTTTGTCAGACATGTTATTATATATAGTTATGAACATGTAATTGCACTTTGAGTACTTGGCAAGTACTCAAGTAATTAGTCCAAGTACTCTAGTAGACAAAATGACCAAAATGCTCATCTCTACTGCAAAGCATGTGAAATATAGTGTCATAAGGATTGATCTGTGTAATTTTAGCTAACTTGAAATTGCCTGCACAGTAACTGTCATAACACTGATAATCTGTAATTATTCAGCAAGGTCAACTACAATAACACATGAAATGAAACTTAGACAATGTTCAAAATAATGCAAAAAGCTTCATTCATTAGTGTAACGTAACTTGGTTATACAGAAAATATATATGATCTATTATTATAAAACAATAGCGCATCGATATATCAAAATGACAGTTGTGATGGAATCACATCAATACTGAATTGTGTCAACATATTTATAATGTACAGTATATTTTATGAACAGCTCCTGTCATCATCCACAAATTGATATAACATAGCCGACATAGGCTATCGTATAAATGCAGTCAATGTATCATGCAAAGAAAAATTATTACTTCAAACTACAGCCTCTCATAGTCAGACCAATATCCACACTTTATTTTAACCCTGTTCCAGCACTGGAGAGTCAAATATAATATACAGTCTCAAGGTTTGTAGTAAAACAATCACAACTGTATAATTTTAATTATGCTACCTCATCTGTTAGCATGATGCCTGTGAATCACGTTATCTCTTTGTACTTACGTCATTGTTTTGTCCAATGCTCAATTCCCTATAGAGCTGCAGTTCACTTAATGACCACAGGTGTCATTAATAACAAGGGTTTCTGAATCTTACATACTCCACCTTTAAAAACCCCATGACTTTTGGTCCATGCGTGCTTGCTTTGAAGCCATCTATTTGCTAGTGTACACCTAAATGTTGACAAAATTCACTTTCAGCAAAGACTGGTTTAAAATTGTACAGTATTTCACCTGCAACAAACTAGCAAGTAGCAAATCATGTTTATGGCAGGGACATAAAATAAAGTCTATTGGCTCTTTCAAAAAGGGATGAGTCCTTCAACATGTCCTGCCATGGAAAATATGGGAATAACTAGGAAATATGTCAACACAGAGAAAAAAAAAATTATTTCATGGGATCTTAAATGGATAGTTCACCCAATATAGATAGTTCTTTCTTCTTCTGAACACAAACAAAGATTTTCAGCAGAATATTTCAGCTCTCACAATGGTTCTCACAAAGCAAGTGAATGGGTACCAACATTTCAAAGCTCTAAAAGGACATAACAGCAGTATATTAAATTATTCCATATGACTCCAGTGGTTAAATCCATGTCTTCTAAAGCTAAATGATGAGTGTTGGTGAGAAACAGATCAATAGTCCTTTATATTATACGTCTCCTCTTTCACTTTCACATTCTTCGTGCATATCACCACCTACTGGGCATAGAGGAGAATTTATGGTAAAAAAGGACTCAAATATTGATCTGTTTCTCACACACATTTATCATATCGCTTCTAAAGATATAGTTTTAACTACTGGAGTCTTATGGGCTACTTTTATGCTGCCTTTGTGTGCATTTTTGTGCTTCAAAATGTAGCTACCCACTCACTTACAGAGCTGAAATATTTTTCTAAAAATATTTTTTGGTGTTCAGCAGAAGAAAGTAAGTCATACACATCTGGGAAGGCATGAGGGCGAGAAATAATTTAAATGTTTTGGGTGAACTATCCCTTTAAATATACATTCCTAGTATTCTTGTGCACAGTTCATTCATATAAATCATAACTTTGTATTATAATACTAATTTAGGTAATGCAGCCTTTCTAAAATCATGCGAACAGATAATGTAGTCATAGTCTTTAAATATGAATGCAATACAAGTCAATAATGGCAAATAACAATATATTTGAAATAGAAATGTCACCATTGGGATACGTCACAGAAAGAGGCTACATTAAATATGTACATGTATACATTTTCAACCTCACAAATTAGGGCTGCACAATATATCGTTTCAGCATCGACATCGCGATGTGCGCATCCGCAATTGTCACATCGCAGAACGTGCGATGTGGTAAGATAAACATATAGTCTACAATATTTTTTTCAAGTAGGAATAAACTACCCAAAATAAGTCAAAAAGTCATTTTCAGTTTATTTTTTTTTTAATTAAAATTTTCCATGAAGATGCAGTTCCCTACAAAATCACCCCAATCATTCTAGAATAAATAATTCATCTCAAATAGAGCTATTCAAGTCATCTAGCAAAGTCGTCTTGTATTTTTTCATATCGCAATATATATCACAGAAAAACTAAATATCGCAATGTCAGTTTTTTCCAATATTGTGCAGCCCTAGGACTGCAAAATGTACAACTCTGGTATAGAATGGCTGCCAACTTCACGATCCAATACATATCTAAAGGATAACATTTTTAATGATGTTGGAGTGAATAATGAGAATCACAGAATAATAATCAGTATCTGAGAAAACAAACAAGTAAACCAATTTGCAGTGAGATCTAAAAGGTCACACAAACTGTGAGCAAATTTCGCAAACAAACACTCAAAATAGACGTACATTTCTGTGCAGGTAAGACTTGAGGGTTCTCCAAATTTTCAAAAAGTGAAAGGACATCAAGGAATTTATCAGTTGTTAAATTAGGGGGACCATCAAAAACCAACATCTAGCAAACGCATTTTCTCTGGAATGTGTATTCTCCTGCCAGTCCTTAACAGCAAACGCCCCTCCACACACACAAGAGATTCTTATTGGCTCCACTGACTCACAGTCTTCATCTCCCTACCCGCTTCATCCACTTCTAAAGTAGTGAGGGGGCTTAGAAGTTATTTTAGAATCAATACTTCATGGAAGCCAGTGAATGACTATCATGATACAGAAGGGAACAGTAAACTAGATTTAAGGAACCATTTGGTAAAGAGGGCCACAACGACCCATTAGAGAGCCAGTTATGCTCTCAAGCAGAGGCAGAGACTGATGCAGAGCTGGGAATCCACAATTACACAGATGCATATGCAAGTTTGAATCCAAAAATCAAACTGTCATTATGTTTCTAACCAAAATGAAGGACATTCAAAGAAATAGTTTTACATGATACAAGAAATTATTTGCTAACAGAATCCCCTTGCCACGTCCATCTTGCCCTATCATAATCCAAATTATTTGTGTCAGACCAAATAAACTAGCCACCACCTCCATGGAAAGTGTCATTGTAAATTCACGATGGCTTACATTGGTATGATTTCCCCCCAAAAATCAGCTTACACCAGGCTGAATATTAATCTAAACTGGTTTCAGATGGGTAATACTGGTATGTTACTGGTGCAAGCATCTGTAGTTAAAGTCGCCATGAAATCAAACTTGACATATTGTGTATGATCAATGCACAATATTCTAGAATAAAAACAAATAAATATTTGAACTTTTTCATCAAAATGTAATAACTTGCTCTGCCAATGTAACTGCTTTGCTTTTCAGATGATACCCCTATACCCTCTTTTTTTTTTCCAGCCCTTCCCCTTCAACACCTAGCTCCATTCTGGTATGGAACGCCCACTTCATGATCCAGTCAATTACCAATGACTAAAATCAAGGTAATGTCTATTGTCTAGTCTTTTTTTTTTTTTTTAAGAATGGAAGATTTCTACATTTATATGCATGCATGCACATGTATACAATTTGCAGGTTCCAAAATAAAACCCACTGAATATCTGCCTTCTGATTAAATATGAGATTTCCTGTAAGGGATTGCATTGGCATCAGGATTTACTTTAACAACTAGACACAAAGTCTTGCAGCTATTTCTTTGATCAGCTCATTTTGCCAGAGGAAATCTAAAGGCTTGTCAGTCATCGCAAAACCAGTGGCCTGCTCACACTCAAAGCGCTCTGAGAATAACATCCCTTTATTCTAAGGCTGAATGAGCATGCGCGTGCAAGCACGTGTCTGATGAATGCTAATTAAACAGATTACAACAGTGGCAAGAGTGACTTACAGTGATAAGGGAGGTGACCTACTAATAATGTTCTCCACCCATTTTATTTAATCCAATTGCAATTCATTCTGTTCGCCTCTTTGTTCAGTCTTAACCTGTCACTCAAATGTTTCTACTATTATTCTCGTTTATGTTTTCACTCAACGGAGCGTTACGTAAATCTAGCTTGAATGCAGAGGCTATTCAGCACACTGACAAAGAGTCTTATTGTTTTATTGTGTGCAACTCAAAGTTTAGCATTTAAAGGCAAATAAACTGGTGAAGCGATCTGAAAGTGAGATAAACACCCAATCCCAAGTAGAAAGACAGCAACATAATGACCCTTTTTAAGTTTAGATTCCCTTGGTGGAAAAACAACGCACATTCTTTAAGAAGATAGCTTTGTAATCCAAAATTGGATCTAAAATGGTCATTAGGCTACTTTTTGGCAACCAGTTACCCAGTAAGCAAACGTTCACCGCTGTAACACCAATGAAAGAGCACATCAAAGCATCACATTCATTTTAACCCTTTAAGCTCCGAAGGTGTTAAAGGGGTCAATTGTTTGGTATCATTTTAAAGAAAACTTTTCAAATGTTTTAATCAATATAGATTATGATCAATTATGAGACTCTCAGCCTTAGAAACTGCTGGAAAATCACAACAAAACTTGTTTAGATTTGACATTATATATCTCAAGGTGTAAATACGGTAGCTCAGAAATACTGCTTTTGTTTTGCTTCCACCTATGACACCATTAATTGAGTATAATTTGGTGTTGATACTACAAAGCAAACAGAAGTTATAGCATTACAAAAATAATTCATCCTAGCGTCCAAAAGCCTCTTCCAAAAAACTAATAAAACATAATAATTGTACATAAGTATTAATTGCAGACGCAAATACAACAATAACAATATTTTTTCTCGGTTGCCAATCCGAGCTTTAAGGGTTAAGCATCATATAAACATCTAATTAACATTATAAAAGTAGCAGATTTACATTTTAAATTAACAATGTGGTCAAAACATTTATTGAATGTCCATGTGACATCCGTGAAGGAACGTTTTAGCGTAGCATTTCAAAACATATGTGATATATAAAGTATACACTAAAAACTGAACACATCAACATACATGTTGGAGGCTGGGGGAAATCTGCATTATTTGCAATACTGCAATATTTTACCTCATAAAACTGTATCGATTGTCTAATGGCAAGTGTCTATATTTTAGCAAAAATGTTTCTATTAATATTTTTTTGGGGAAAAAAAGATTCACCGCCTATCAGTGTAAGGCAAGAGAAAGTGAAATGTACTCTTAGGTCATCAACAATTTCTTTAGTTCTATTTTATTATTTCTATTCAATCAAAATGCTAACTCTAATAGCTTAGACAATACAGTATGTCTATACCATGTTTCAGTTGTAAAGACCTTCGCTCGCACAGCGTGGTACACTGCAAGTGTGTTAGAGCTACAATAAACACAATGGAACTTTGGTACACTATACCCTTATGACAGACTGTCACATGGTATACCATCATACTGCCCAGCCCTAATCGTGATCCACATATGAATATAATATTGCATAACCAGGTCCCCACTTATTCACATTCCTAGTACATGTGCTTTGCCTATGGCCAATCACTAACTCTATTGCTAAAATCCCCCTCTTCTCCCCATCCTCTCATCCTTTTCACTCCATCCATCCCTCATCCCTTTTCACTCTTCTCATCCATTTATTGGGGGAAAAATCACATCACATGGGAGCTCTTAAGCTCTGCACCCTCACACAGGATGTCCACTTCCCTTGCCAACACACACAGTTGTTAAGTGCTACAGTCTCTCTTCTCAGATCTAATGAGGACTTTTTTTTTTATAGCTGCCAATTGCCAAACATCTTTTTACAGTGCTTTACAGAGGCGAGAACATATTCCTCAAACATACTGTTGGTCTTCTTTTTCAAAAATCTCTGCAATTAATTCAACCTGAACCACTTAAAGTATAACTCTAAGATTTAAAGTAATATTCCAGGTTCAATACAAATTAATGGTATGGTATTCTCTCTCTCTCTCTCTTTCTCTCTCTCTCAAGCATACAGGCATTCAGTAACGAGATCTGTGACATCTGAGCCATCATTGAGTCCGTTTCATGTACTTAGCACCATCTCCTGGTGGCAACATTTAATTAGAGTGAATGATCCTCTCTGCCCATATTTGAACAACTTCCACCTCTGGTTGCAGTGATTTAAAACCGAAAATTATTGGTTTAGCATTCCATGACAATGGACAATGTACTAATTAATCTCAATCGACAGCATTTGTGGCATAATGTTAATTAACACAAAAAACAATTTAGACTTGTCCATACATTTCTTTAAAAAACAAAACAAATCAAAGATACAGTGAGGCACTTACAACGGAAGTGAATATGGCCTTTTTTGGGGGGTTTAAAGGCAAAAATGTGAAGCTTCCACAAATTCCACAACTCAAAACTTATTTCCCAATGCAATAAAAGCATTTATTGAAACCAAGCTGCCAAAAGGCCCCATTCTCTACTTCCACGACAACCCTACGTCACTTGGGGTACTAACTAATTCAAGACAGCCTCTACAGCAACAACATCAATGCCTAATTTAAAATCATCACACCCATGGCACCGCCCACTGGTGCTCACTTGGCTCATAAACAGAGACAGAGAGAAGGAAAAAAGGTCAACTGTCAGTGGCCTAACTACTCCTGAACACGAAAGGGGACCCATCTGGACTATTTTGAATTATTTTTGTAAACAAACATGTACTACACATCTTTCACTGTTGTCATCTATCTGGCACACTTTTAAAAGATGCAGTGTCAAGTTTCAACTCTGAAGAAAATATGTATTTCATCAATTGCTGTGGTTCCTGTTGTTTTGTTGTTTAAACTGCTCAGCAAACGGTTCTTTCGCCTATCAGAGCTATTTTTAATTGTTTGTGTATGTAAACACACACTAGATGCACGTCTCTGACCATTTTGATTTGTTTCTGGCAATGTGCACCTCAGTGCAGGATGATAAATTGGATGTGTGCATCTTGTGATTAAAGCAGTCATAAAATGTGTCTTTGCCTAGGAATTGTCACTGAAGGATATGGGACAATTAAAAAAACTATTGGACTCTATCAAAAACATAATGTTAACCGTTCCATTCATTAATATTTCAAATGTAATGATTGTTTATGATGCTGACATGCTGTCTACACTGGGTGCGTCTGTTGATGTGACAACGCAATGGCTTGAGACTGTCTACATGGGGCACATCGACACAAACATTCTGTAACGTTTCTTTGTGTTGTTGGCAGTAGTGACACCAGCACAAAATGGAACAGGACACCTGCTTGTTTACTGTTGGAGTGATGCACCGCAACAGACGCTTCCACGGTAGACAGCATCATTGATTATAGCATCAGGTATAGACAGGGTGTGAGTGTTAACAGTTATGTTTGAGATGAATAGTGTAATATATTCTGATGCAATGTGTTGGTTTACACATTTATGTGTAAACCATGAAATTTACATTTCTAATGTTTAAGGTGTCTGAGTTTCAAAAATGGCTGAATTTGAGGACTGGCTGCTGTTAGTCAATCATAAAATGAAATTTACAAAATGAAATTTCAAAATGAAATTTACATTTCTAATGTTCATTTTGGGTGTTTACATTGAAGTTTAAAGTAGGAGCTGAGGCAAAAATCAAGCTTTTCAGAAAGACTGTCAGAGAAAGGGTGGATTAGTATTATACATTACAAAATTATGGTTTTGGTGAAAAACTTAAAACTTTACTTACATTATCAGTGGACCTTAGGGAAGATAATGCAACTATAATAAAGAGCATTTCATGACCTCTTTAACTCAAACTCATTTCCTTCAAAGATCCATCTGAGATGAGCAGGCAGTGTGGCTTAAGGACTCATATCTGCTCATCTTACAGCATCCTACCTGGCCCGGCAAGCGCTTTGTGGATGACTGTCCACAGGAAGAGATAATGAAAATCACAGATAAAGACGATAAGGCTGAAATGGTCTCTTTTTTTTTACGGAAAGCTCAATCCAGACCAGACAAGCAGATTAGGAATGACATTTGTCTGCTTGGATTGATAACTACATCTATGCCAGTGAGGCTTATAGAAAGGGCCTGGACAGATTATGCCAACATCCAAACGCATATCATGTCTGCAGAGAAAAGGAGTGACAGAGCATGTCTATCAAAAAGCCCATCCAAACCAGAAAATAGCACAATCAAATTGAAGTGCCAAAGATAGTGAGTACAAGAAATTCAGGTGCGTACCTGCATATCACAGGTGTGTACAGCAGAGCTTGAGTCATATCTAGGAGATGCTAAAAATACATAGCCGATGCATTTACACTGCAGGCACGGGCATGCCGAATCTGTTATGGCAGACTGGTTTTGGTGTCAAAGCAACATATTTAGCTGGATACAATGGAGACCTTGTAGGCCTTCCTTGATTTAAAAAAAATAAATAAAAAGCAGAGGTATGGAAGTGGCCTCCTGACCAGTGGGCGGCCCACTTATTCACATGTTACTCACGGGGAAGCAGAGCTAGCTTCCCGCCGCCAGCCTCCTTAGCTACCATCATCTGAAGAAAGTCATCCAGCAACAGGTTGGTCATAGGCCTGAACAGAATCAGCTCTTCAGATCCCTGAGGTTCAGGAAGCACGGCCACCTGTTCGCTTTTGCCCAACAGCTCCGGGATGCCTGCCGGAAATTGTTGCTGGCGGAGGGAATCCGCAGCGTCATAGACGTCATCGATCTGGTGGTACTGGAGCAGTTCGTCTCCAAGCTTCCTCCAGGAATGTCCAATTGGGTCCAGTGCCACTGTCCGGCACCGCTGGAAGAGACCATTCAACTAGCAAAGGACAACATGGCGGCATTTACAGGAGGCAATGAAGCAGGATCTTTTTTCTCTCAATCTATTCTCTCTCACTCCACAGACCGTGTGCGCTGATGGTTGTAGCTGACATTCTCTCCAAAAATGGGGTGGTGGGGGTTAGGCAGGCCGGATGTTGCCCCGGCCTGAGTCAGTGGTGGGGGTATGTGGCATGTGGGGGGGGGTGGTCATGTGTCTGTCTGTGGGAGAGGAAGAGCAGTAAGGCTCGTCACCTGGGTTGTGATGATATTTAACACCTGTCTCTAATTATAGTGATGGCAAAGGGAGACCTCGAAAGGCACGTCAGAGCGTCAAGATAGCAGAGGGACTGGAAAGCACGACAGCCACGAGAGAGAGTATGTTTATTGTTTTAAAAGTGCTTTCATCAAAGAGTGAACTACATTTGTGTTAAACTGTTACCATCCCTTAAGTGTCAGCTAAACAACAAATTAAAGAGACTGACCTGTTAACTGTTCTCGTTGTCTCCTGACTCCCCCATTGCCAAGAATTGACATTGTCACAGTGCCCTTCATGCTTAAAAATATGGTGGTGATACCATAGTACAGTGATGGTATCAGATAGTAATGCCACTGTACTTTGATATACACCATGTTACATGTTATTCCATGGTAACTTAAAAAAATACCACAACATTACAATCATGCTCTGACAGTGGTTGATAAACAGGAGCATGTAAGGTCTATTTCAAGGGTATAGAAAGAGTTGTGTCAGTTTGAAAATAAGCAGGAATACTGCGAATTGGATTTCTAAAAGCTAGACCCGCCTCCCTAGAATTATCATTGGTCAACAGATATATCAGAGTGTGTTAAGGTAAAATTATGAATTTTTTGGGGGGGAAATTTAACTTTGATGGAGCATCACGTTACCAAACACGATCACGCTGGATCTTGACATGTTGCTACCAAATGCTTCAGTACCAAGGGACCCGGTTGTTGTCTTGGTGTATACCATTGAAACATTGTTTGTGTGCGCATCGGTGTGTACTGCGTATGCAACATTGATGTTGCATACCCTTCAACAAATGTGTAGTTGCGCCCCTGCCAATACCCTGACATTGACCCTATTCTACCGAATTACTAACAAGTGGCATCTCCCTTCAGACATCTCTGGATTCATTCAAATGGTTTTACCTCAGATCTACAGAGAAATGGATTCTGATCCCATGGAAACCACTAAGTAATGGAGTTCATAATATGATTAATAATGAGTGTGATTTAGAGGTTGCATTTTCTCACTAAGATTAAATTTTTCCTCCGCTGACAGTTAGGTGTAGGGTTGGGGTTAGGGCGTATGATTAATAAAATATGCATTCCTGTTGACTGTATCATTTATAACTAAAAACAACTCGCTTTTGGTCCCACTCTGTGGACATTTCACCCGGAAACCAGAGTTCATGTAGCATAAATTATTTAGTCAAGGCTAGCTTATTTGAACATTAAAGTTTTAAAAGAATGGCTTGCACCTTCCAAAAAGAAAAGTCTTGCAGATGTTCTGTCAGAAGAACTTGGGTTAAAATGAAAGGAGCATATAACATCAATACACTGTCTGCAGCCAAAGATGACAACATAACCCCTCTAGCGCATTACAGAAAAACAACAGCATTACACTATCAAGAACATCAACCTCTTTTTTAAGCCCTATAGAGATGTATGTAGTGACATGAAAAATCAACAAGATGAAATCTGGCAGAGCAATGTTTCCAGATGATCCCGGCATTCGGATGACCTCAGGGTGGAGAATGGCCAACACGTACCATTAGCAACACAGGCGTAAAGAGATGACGGAAGGTTTCAAACAATTTATCCAGGTCACATGAAAACAATTAGATCCCAGTACCAGCTCTCATCTCTCAACAAAGCAAGGAGTGAGAAATGAGGGCTTTGCTGCATACCTACAATGACACATATGACAAACAATCAGCAGCGGGCCGTGCATTTAAAGTCTAAGCCTTCAGTGTGATTCATGCCATTATGAAAACACGGTTTCACAATGAATAAGACACCTTATGTCTTTGGGCATCATACATTATATCACAGCTAACTAGTAATACCAACTGGCATTTTAAAAACACGTCCACGCATGAAAGCCAGAACTTGAAAGGACACTTTAACTGCAGCATGACTGTTTTGTGAAATGAACGTCTCCCGAACAGACATTCAGAAATCATCATTTTATCTATCAAGGAGGTCTATAATACCTGGAAAATGTATCTAATAATATTTGCGATTTAAATGTTGCTTGAAAATAAATTTCGTTTCGTCAGTGTACACAGTTATGCTGCGTTCCATTCAAGTTGGATGAGGGATATTCCTACTTGATATCTACGATATCATAAATGCATTCCATTACCCGATATTCGGAACTGCAACGCTCCCGTTATCTTAGCAGACGTCTCCTAGCAACCCAACTGATGAACATTGCTGCAGCGCATTTGTGTTTCAGGTGTACGATTATCAAGAGATTATAATGTTTTATACAAGCTTTAATATCATGTTATGTTATTAATTTATCTAGGGCATTGGTGGCTCAGCGGTTAAGGCTCTGGTTTACTGAGCAGAAGGTCAGGGTTGACACCACGCCAAGACACCACGGTTGGGCCCTTGACCAAGGCCCTTGAACCTATCTGCTCCAGGGGCACCGTATCATGGCTGACCATGCACTCTGACCCCAGCTTAGCCTGGGATATGTGAAAAATAAATAATTTCACCATGTATATGCAGAAATGTATGTATAATGTGTGACAATTGATCAATTTATTTATTTTATTTTTTATTATCGATATTACTTTATAAAGTGAATGTTTATCACTTTGTATATCTCCCTGAGTGTCGACATGTTTGTGTGATATCATGCCGCTGCATCTCGACGAAATCTGTGTTGAGAATTTCTGCACGAGCCTACAAGTTGTAATTCTGACTTCAAGATGCATTCCACTGCACTTTTCCAAGTAGGAAGATGTAAAATCCGATGTCTCGACTTGAATGGAACACAGCACTACTTTTCAAAAGTGACACTGAATGCTCAAGCAGTCTAATTTACACTAATTTAATTTACATTAAACTGATGTTGCTATAACAATGCAAAAAGCACTTACCAATTAGCTCGAAGCGAAAATCGGTGTTCCTTTCCTGTTTAATAAATTAACCAATCACACAGTCATGCAGAACATCTCGTGTTTGTAAATCCATAAGGATCTCTTTCTCAATGGTGATGAAAGTGATGACAGCCAACTGTTAGCAAGATCTCGTGCGCTTCGCTTTCAAATTACTTCACTTAAAGCATGATTGCGTCACTCAAGCCTAGCTAGAGGGCCTCGACCGGGAAATATCCTAAAGATCACACCCATCAAGAACAAATAAATCAATCTGATTGGCATATGAATCTGACAATCTGACTTTAGTTGCCCTTTCATTTGCACTGTTGAGGCATTATGAAGAAATTCTGAAGGCCTGAGGGGGTGGAGCTCAGACTCACGCCCTGCTTCGGCTTCTGGCATGTGATTTGTGAAACAGTTGTCACACTTTACTTGTAAGCATCAAGGTATAAATTCTGACTGGATAAACTTTGTTTTTCTCTATTTGTTTGTAGATAAATTAAGAATGGAAAGCGATTAAAAATACAGGCAAAAAAGGTGATTGACAATGAACGGATGAACAATATTTAGTTATTTGGCATGTTAGGCCAGTAGAGAAGGCTGACACACTCACGAACCATTCAGCTGCCGTGATAAGGTCAAATAATCGAACTAAAAGCTAACATTAACACTAACTAGCTAAACACTGAGCTGCCCCACAGGGAGTGTGGATAATTACTTTTCTACCTATTAACTATAGGAAGTCTATAGCCTTAAAGGGATAGATCATCCAAAATCGAAAATTATCTAGTCATTTACTCATCCTAATGCCATCCCAGATGTGTATGACTTTCTTTCTTCTGCAGAACTCAAATGAAGATGTTCAGAAGAATATTTCAGCTCTTTGTCCATACAATGCAAGTGAATAGTGACTAGACCTTTCAAGGTCCAAAAATCACATAAAGGCAGTATTTCATGCGAAACAGATCAATATCAAAGTTATTTTACTATAAATCACCACTTTCACAGATTCTGAAAGTGAAAGTGGAGATTTGTTTCTTACTCATACCTATCATACCACTTCTGAAGATATGGATTTAACCACTGGAGTTGTATGGATTACTTTTATGCTGCCTTTATGCGATTTTTTGAGCTTGAAAGGTCTGGTCATCATTCACTTGCATTGTATGGGCCTACAAACAGAAATAGTCTTCTAAAAATCTTAATTTGTGTTCTGCAGAAGAAAGTAATACACATCTGGGATGGCATTTGGGTGAGTAAATGATGAGATAATTTTACATTTTTGAGTGAATGATCCCTTTAAAGTAATAATGAAGTCAAAAATTAAAACGGTCATCATTTATTCACCCTCATTCCGACATTGTATTATGTTCTTTTGTTCGTGGAACAAAATGAAATGAGATGAAAGTGGATGGTGATTTATACAGCCAAATAAAAAAAAAGCACCATTAAAGTGCAATAAAAGTAGTTTAAATAACTTGTGTGTTATATTCCAAGTCTTCTGAAGATATACGATTATTACGATATACAATATTTTTTGACACATAATGGATGGATTTGCCTTTGGGTCTTTCCAGGGTAAATTCGGAAGCATTACTGATTTATTTATTTATAAAACCCAGAAAAAAATGCTAATTAAGTGGACTGATTAGGAAAGACGAAATCTGCTTTTTCTTTAACAAAGTTCATCAACAGTTGTTTACTCAAATTAATGGCTATTTAATGTAAGTTGATTTGATTTTACTGTGAACAAGAATAAGTCCAAAGAGTACCATGTCCTCAGTGATTTAAAATAAAAGTCCCAATATTTCAGTAGAAATAAAGCAGGAATTCTAATTCATTAACACAACAAATAAAATAAAATATCACAATGTGCAAAACAAATATGAACAAAATTACTGAATTTACTTTTATCCATTTAACCCCTTTACAAGGGGGTTAAAGCCAAAAGGTGTGTTCAGGTACATATGGTTTACGAGGACTATTCACTGTTAGCCAGAGGAGAACTGGCCCCCACAGTGAGTCTGGTTTCTCCCAAGGTTATTTTTCTCCCATTAACCAATATCTTATGGAGTTTTTTGTTCCTTGCCACAGTCACCTTCAGCTTGCTCACTGGGGTTAATAATACAATTATTATTTAATTACTTATTTATAAAAACGATTCAAAATCATATTTTATCTAATTACACAATGATGATTCATCGACATTATAGACATTACAGTTTTATCTTCTGTTAATGCCTGATCTTCTCTAAAGCTGCTTTGAAACGATGTGTGTTGTGAAAGGCGCTATACAAATAAAATTGACTTGACTAGCATTATTCTAGGTTATACATATGTAATTATGCTATAAACGTGGTTTATGAGGACTTAAAAACATACTAAACAATGTTTTGTTTTTGTTTTTCATGTAAAAATGCAGACAGTTTTCTGTGAGGGTTAGGTTTATGGGTAGGGCCATTTTTATGTATAAAACACATTATGGATTTTGAGAGTCCTCGTAAACCACAAATACCAACATGTGTGTGTATATGTGTGTTGAGGTGGTTATCATCTTCTTTATTCTCCCATCCTTTCCTTTCTCCTCATCTCCTTTCTGTCACGCCTGGCCACTCTCCATTCCATTTCCCCGATGGCTCATCCATCGCCCCCTCCAGTGAGTGGCGAGCGAAGCCCAGGGTGATTAACGCAAGAAAAATGGCAGGACTGGCAGCGTAAATCCAGAGAGGTTTCAGGTGGAACACCACCGCTTGTCTCTGCATGAGGGATGGAGAACCAGCTTGGCCAAACCCTTTCCGGAAGTGTACTGTCTCTCCCTTCAATCATGCCATTTAATAAAAAAGTGGGAAAGAGACAGACAGGCAGTATACAGAGTAGGGATGGTACGTACAGTATCGACTCAAAGAAGCAATTCACACAAAACTGAAAATTCTGTCATTATTTACTCACCCTCATTTCCATGGAACACATAAGGTGATGTTTTTAAAGAATATCTTGGCTGTTTTTTTCCATATAATCAAAGTAAACGAGGATCGAAGTAAACAGAGGCTGTAAATCTCCAAGATTACAATATAGCACCACGCAAGTCATTAAGTAGTCATAAAAGTACTTCATATGACCTGTGCGCTCTATTCCAAGTCTTCCAAAGTCATACAATACCTTTGTGTGATGAACAGACTGAATTTTAAGTTGTAATTCACGTTTTGTTTTGTTTTTTTGTTTTTTTCATTATGGTGCTTGACAACCCCAGTCCTTATTATATGGAAAAGATCAGCAGAGAAATTATTCAAAAGTTCATCTTTTGTGTTCCTTGAAAGAAAGAAAGTAATATTGGCTTGGAACAACATGAGAATGAATAAAACAGATAATTTTCAATTACGGGTAAACTATTCTTTTAAATCCACTTTGTATGTTCACCAGGCACTAATGAGATGCGTTTTTCATGAACGCAAAACCCTTTATCCTTTTTTTTTTTTTTTTTTATATCTGTCAGTTACGGAGTTAAATAACTAAATGCAAAAAAGTATCCTCAGTAATATTTGCTGTTAGACTGTTAGCACACTAAATCACAGAATAATGTCAACACAGTAAACCCTCTATGTGAAGTTGCTTCTCTTAAATCATACCCATCAAAACACCACTGCTACAAATATTAAAGCTATAAACACACACGCACACAAAACATCTAGGTTACGTATGTAACCTCCGTTATACGTCTTATCCGACATACGGGTATTTAAGCGGCGCAAATACGGGAGTTCATTCAGGATTTTTCTGAGGAGCCGGAAATGGTCCGGCCACAACAGGGGCTCGGCTCAGCGATGTGGCAGGGGAGACACAAGGTCTCGTTCCCTCCATCGGGGAACGGAGGTTACATACGTAACCTAGACGTTCCCCTTCTGTCGCTCTCTCCACGTTGTGTCAGAGAAGCGACACTAGGGGTCCACTTAGAAAGAGCCATGCGCTGAGCCGTGTACGTGATCCGCTGATACAGGAGCGAGCAGGTATTCCTATGTGCAGAACGACCAACTGTATCAGGCTGCACATACCCTTCCCCAATGCCCCATTTAAGCCATCAGGATTCCTTATCGTTACCCTGGAGGGGGGAACAAGGTGACGGCCGCCAACATGGGAACGGGCCAGCCTGGCTGGGCCTCTTTTCTCTCTATGTTTCTCGCATAGAGAAACACGGGACGATACTGACTCAACTCGGAGATTGTAGAATCTCGCAAAAGTGTTAGGTGTTGCCCAGCCCACTGCTCTACAAATGTCTGCTAGGGCAGTGCCCCTAGCCAGTGCCCACGAGGACGCAACACTCCTGGTGGAGTGGGCTCGGACCCGCAAAGGGGGGTCACGGCCTGGGTGTGATAAGCCAGGGAAATGGCGTCGACAACCCAGTGGGCGAGTCTCTGCTTGGAGACAGCATTCCCTTTCTGCTGTCCCCCAAAGCAGACGAAGAGCTGCTCAGAGCATCTGGTGCTCTGTGTGCGGTCCAGGTAAATACATAAGGCACGTACTGGACACAGCAGTGAAAGGGCTGGGTCTGCCTCCTCCCGGGGCAGCGCTTGCAGGTTCACCACCTGATCCCTGAAGGGTGTGGTAGGAACCTTGGGCACGTAGCCCGGTCGCGGTCTTAGGATCACGAAAGTGTCCACCGGACGGAACTCCAGGCAAGCGTCGCTAACAGAGAACACATGCAGGTCCCCGACCCTCTTGATGGAAGCGAGCGCGATCAGCAGGGCGGTCTTGAGAGAGAGGGCCCTGAGTCCAACTGAGTCAAGCGGCTTGAAGGGGGGTCTCCGGAGTCCCATAAGGACGACCGAGAGATCCCAGGAGGGAAACAGGTTAGGCCGGGAGGGAGTCATCCTCCGGGCACCTTTTAGGAACCTGACGATTAAGTCGTGCTTACCAAGAGGCTTGCCGTCTACCGTGTCATGGTGGGCCGTAATAGCGGCAACATACACCTTGAGGGTGGAGGGGGACAGCCTCCTCTCCAGCCTCTCCTGAAGAAACACGAGCACTGACCTAACTGCGCACTTCTGCGGGTCTTCGGCTCGGGAAGAACACCAGTCCATGAACAGACGCCACTTCAGGGCGTAAAGATGCCTGGTCGAAGGGGCTCTGGCTTGGTTAATAGTGTCTATGACGGCCAAAGGTAGGCCGGCTAGATCCTCCGTGTCCCATCCAGGGACCAGACGTTGAGATTCCAGAGGTCTGGATGCGGATGCCAGAGCGTGCCCCGTCCCTGAGAAAGAAGGTCCTTCCTCAGGGAATTCAGCCAGGGAGGGGCTGTCATGAGGAGCGTGAGATCCGAAAACCATGTCCGGTTGGGCCAGTAGGGGGCCACCAGAGTGACTTGCTCCTTGTCCTCCTGACCTTGCATAGCACCTGTGCAAGAAGGCTCACTGGGGAAAAGCGTACTTAGCGAGCCCCGCGAGGCCAGCTGTGCGCCAGAGCATCTGTCCCAAGGTGAGCCTCTGTGAGGGCATACCAGAGCGGACAGTGGGAGGTTTCCTGGGAGGCAAACAGGTCTACCTGGGCCTTGCCGAACCTGTCCCAAATCAGCTGGACCGATTGGGGGTGGAGCCTCCACTCTCCGCCGGGCAAGTTTTGCCTTGACAGCGTGTCCGCTATCACATTGAGGTTGCCGGGGATGTGAGTGGTGCGCAGTGACTCCAAAGGAGGAGACGACGGGCGAGCTGTGACATGTGGAGGGAGCGTACTCCGCCTTGGCGGTTTATGTAGGCCACCACCGTGGTGCTGTCTGTCCTGACTAGGACATGCTTGCCACGAATCAACGGAAGAAATTTCTTCAGGGCAAGAAAAACGGCCAGCAGCTCTAGGCAGCTGATGTGCCAGCGCAGCGGGCCTCGGTTCCACCGGCCTGCGGCTGCGCGCCCATTGCACACGGTGCCCCAACCCAATTTGGAGGCGCCGGTTGTAACCAGAACGCCGACGGACACCTGCTGCAAGGGTACTCCTGCCCGTAGAAAGCAGAGGTCTGTCCAGGGTTTGAAGGTTTGGCGGCAGGCGGGGTAACTTCCACGCCGTGCGTGCCGTGGCGCCATGCTCGCCTCGGGACTCGAGTCTGTAGCCAATGCTGAAGTGGTCTCATATGCATCAACCCCAGTGGCGCGGCCACCGCGGAGGATGCCATATGCCCCAGGAGCCGTTGGAAACGCTTCAAAGGGACCACGGTGCCTGGTTCGAAGAAGCGAGGCATTCCAGCACTGACTGAGCACGCTCGTTGGAGAGACGTGCTGTCATTGAGACTGAGTCTAACTCCAAACCGAAAAAAGAGATGCTCTGGACCGGGGTGAGCTTTCTCTTTTCCCAGTTGACCTGAAACCCTAAACGGCCGAGGTGCTCGAGCACCTGGTCTCTGTGTGCGCATAGTAATTCCTGCGAGGAGGTCAAAATGAGCCAATCATCGAGGTAATTGAGTATGCATATGCCCGCTCCTCATAGCGGGGCAAGAGCCGCCTCTGCGACCTTCGTGAAGACGCGAGGGGACAGAGACAGGCCGAAGGGGAGGACCTTGTACTGATACGCCTGGCCGTCGAACGCGAACCGTAGAAAGGGTCGATGTCGAGGGCGAATTGAGACGTGGAAGTACGCGTCCTTCAGGTCTACCGCTGCGAACCAATCTAGATGCCGGACGCCAGATAGAATTTGTTTCTGGGTAAGCATTTTGAACGGGAGTTTGGACAAGGTCCGACTGAAAACTCGCAGGTCCAAGATCGGTCGTATGCCGCCGCTTTCTTGGGTACAACGGTAAGGGCTGTAGAAACCCTTCTTCGTTTCGGTCGGAGGGACAGGCTCTATCGCGTCCTTGATTAGAAGGGAGGCGATTTCCTCGCGCAGGGAGTGGGCATGTTCGCCGTGCACTGCGGAGGAACGAACGCCCACGAAGGGGGGCGGAGACCTGGCAAACTGAATTGCATAACCGAGTCGGATGGTCCGGTGCAGCCACCGTGACGAGCTGGGCAGTGAAAGCCATGCCTCTAAGCTCCGTGCTAGGGGCACCAAGGGGACGAGTATTTTGGACGTACCCGGCGGGGCTTCGCAGCGGTACGGAACAGGTAACGCGGCGTCCCGAGGCTCTGGTGCTGAGAATAAGCTCAAAGCACTTACCTTGTTCCACGCACCCGGCAGGGGGCGGGTTCGTGACTGAGGAGGAGGTCTGATGCTGGCGTCCTCTGGACTCGTCTGAACCGGCCGGCCGGGGGAACAGTCGTGGGGCTGAGGGCGGGAAGCACCGCATCCTGGGCGCCGAGACTGTTGAGGCCTGAAAGCAAAGTGCCGTGAGAACGGCATTTGCGGGCCATGTGACCCAGAGGTAAAGGAAATAGCTCTTTTATTGAGAATTTGGGTACCGCAGCCCCCGTCAGGAGGTGCGGCAAATGAAAAAACAAAAGATTCTCCTCCCAGCCCTCCACTGGGGGACGGAGTGGTCTTACCACCTCCGGAGCTAACTTCTCGTCCTCTGGGTCCGCTGTCTCAGGGACGCTTGGGAGCCTTCCGGGTCCTCGAAGGGGTCCGTGAGGCAGGGGGCGTACGCTTCCTGCGGTTTGCTCGACGCCAGGGCTGAGAGCTGGGCCCAGGTTGGGGCGGAGCAGAAGGTCTTCTGGCCGCGGGAGGATGCCCTTGGCGAGCAGATGGGGCATGGGCCGTGGCGGCAAGCTTGCGGCGCGGCATGATGTGCGAAATGGCCTCCGTCTGCTTCTTCACCAGGGAGAACTGCTGGGCAAAGTCCTCAATGGTGTCGCCGAAGAGGCCGAACTGGGAGACAGGGGCGTTGAGGAAGCAAGTCTTGTCAGCTTCACGCATCTCAACCAAGTCCAGCCATTGCTGACGTTCCTGGACCACCAGAGTGACCATCGCCTGCCCGAGTGCCTGCGCTGTGACCTTCGTCGCTCTCAGGGCTGAGCGCAGTTCCTGCAGCGTGTCGGGATCAGGGCCACCCCCGTGCATGTTGCGAAGTGCCTTGGCTTGGTGGACCTGCAGGAGAGCCATGGCATGCAGGGCGGAAGCGGCACGTCCGGTAGCGCTGTAGGCCTTCGCGGTGAGCGAGGATGTTGCTCTACAGGACCGGAAGGGAGTACAGGGCGGCCCGCCAGGTGGTAGTGCTTCGGGACATAAGTGGAGCGCAACAGCTCTATCCACCTGGGGATCTCCGTGTACCCGTGGCGCTCCGCCGTCGAGGGTGGCGAGGGCGGATGAGCAGGTGGCGGTGCGACGAGTGGAGAGGGGTGCTCTCCACGAAGACGTCAGCTCATCATGCACCTCCGGAAGAAAGGAACCGGGGCGAGGCTGTGAGCGCGCCCACGCCCAAGAACCAATCGTCCAGCCGTGATGGCTGTGGGGAGGATGGAGGGTTCCAATCCAGGCCCACGCTGTTGGCTGCCCGGAAAGCATATCGGACATCTGTGTGTCGGCCTCCTCCTGGGCGTGCAAGCCCGAAGGCGGCAGCCCAGAGGAGCCCTCAGCATCAGAGCCCACGCCCTCCGATGTCACGGCGAACTCATCTGCTTCCATCGCAAGAGGATAGGCAGACTGGCTGTGAGGCGAGTCACCGCCACCTCGAGCGGGACGGGAGTCAACGTCGCGTGCCGGGCGCTGGTGGTCAGAGGGGCGTACCGGCGGAGCTGCACCCGCTGACATCCCCGAATCACCTCCATCGCCAGCTGCATCGTCCTCAATCCCGTGGGAAGAAGGAGCGACGCGGGGGGCGGCTGGAGTGGCTTGCTTACGGTTGTAAGCAAGCCGCGACTGCAACGTTGTCATGGTCATGTTCTCGCAATGAGAACATGAACCATCCACAAACGCAGCCTCAGTGTGATCACTGCCCAGACACACGAGACAACGCCTGTGGCCGTCGGAAGCGGAGAGTACTCTACCGCATCCAGGAACAACACAGGGGCGGAAAGGCATCTTTATAAAGACGCGTCCCTAAAAGGACGTTCAACGCCGCTGTGTTTTTTGCTCTTTTAGAGGATATTACTCTTTTAAATAAAATCACTCTTTTATGAATGAAAGAACTCGTGAGAGATCGTTCTTATCTGCAACTGTCGATGCGCTCAGGGGCAGGAAGTGCACAGCCGTGCAAACAGGAGAAAGCCGCTGTTGTGCGCCGTAGAATCCAACAGCATGCAGCAGAGGATAGCAGGAACTCGGTGTGTAAAACGCAGCAGTCTGCAAACACGACCATCGGCTCCGAAGAAATTTTCTGAATGAACTCCCGTATTTGCGCCGCTTAAATACCCGTATGTCCGGGGGCGGGACATGCAAATACTGGTTGCCAACTCTAATTGGCCTTTTTTCATAGTTCAGAGGTGAATATCGGCGCTCAAGAGAGACCACTAGTGTCGCTTCTCTGACACAACGTGGAGAGAGCGACAGAAGGGGAACACTAGTCAAATACTGAAATCCATTAGTTGGTAGTTGGAATAATCGGTCATCTTGACCCATCCCTGATACAGATCAGGGGGAGATAAAGAGTTATAGCAATGTAATGGAATACATGTAGGAGTATGGAGAATCCACAACGTTTCCAGGGGTGAGAGAGCAAAAGCCCATCTGTCAGACATCTGGTTGGGAGAGTGAAAGACCTTCAACATGCTTGTCAGGAAATCTTGTATTTGGAGGGAGAAACAGCTAAAAACAAGCAAGCAAAAATGCTCTCTTTTTTGACAAGGCTGATACCAATAACAGGGTAAGGTTACAAGAAGTCAGAGAGAGACAATCCAATCAGTAGTCATAGCACTAACCCATCAGCACTAGTCAAGGTAGAGTAAACCATCAAAGACACAACCCAGCCAGAAAAGGCAATCACAGTTGTCAAGCAGCAAAACAATTGAAAATTATTTCTACTTTGGAGTTTGATTTCATGCTTGTACATTGAACTGCCACCCAAGCCTGTGTTTGAGATTAATGTCAGGCTACATTTGCTGCTCTTTGCAATGCTAACTGTTTAAATGCTGCCACACTGAGAAATATGGAGGGTAGAAAAAAAAAAAAGAAAAAGAAAAAAAAGAGGAGACATTGCCACTAGGGGAGATGCTAGAAAACAAAAGGGAGAATTTCAATGTCGAATGATGACAACTCTCACCCTCATCTGCATTCACATGTCCGTAGATGTTAGTCTATTGTTTAGCATGTAAAAATACAGCAATAAGCAACATGAGGTGTGCTTCAGTGATTTTATCATGGACAATGGATTTTGTGGACAACGCAAAGTGTGGTAAAATCAATATAACGCATGGCCTTGCGTGTCTTTTTGCATTTATAAACATCAGCCTCAACAATATGATAAAAATACACCAATGTTCAAGCAATATTTGATTTTATTAATATTGAAAATCACCAGTGATAGGGAAGCTACTTTGAAACTGTGGCTTCCCAAGCTACAAGCTACTCATATCTTAAATCAGAAGTAATGTATGCAAAATTAAATTATATCACCTGATATACATTTAATTAGGGTGACATTAAACAGATAAGGTGACAACATTAAATTGTACTTAATACACACAAAAACTATTAAATAAACCAAATATTTTGTAAAATGTTTTAAATAAAAAAAACTGTGACATCTAGGGAAGTGCTTCTGACGGGGCAGTTACACAAGGCTGAGCACACAATTTTGTTTTATACAACGTAACTTGACTATTGGTGTGAGTAAATAATAGGTCACAAAAAATAAATATTATATTTAAAATATATAGTCTACTCACTTTCCTGCAACAATAAATCTCGCAGCTTTGAAATATGTATCCTTTGAATTGAGCCAAGAGGTCAGCGTGAGAAGTTTCAGTCTCCTACTGGTCCTCCTACTGGTCCTCTTGTCGTACAAATTTATGGTTCAGAGTTCACCAAGCTTGAGCATTGGTCAGTGGTGGACGAAGTACACATACCATGTACTTGAGTTAAAGTAAAGATACTCAAGGTAAAATATTACTCAAGTAAAAGTAGAAGTGCTGCCTTTAAACATTCACTTGAGTAAAAGTGCAAAAGTATTTGCCTTCAAATGTACTTAAGTATCCAAGTACAATGATTTTTTTATGGCCATAATGTCCTATTATAATTTGTCACAAGACTCTTGCTTAACTCAGTCTACATGAAGACTAATGTCACTCTTGGCACACCAATCTATTAATAAAATGACATTAATTAGTCAGATGTATGTATATATATATATATATATATATATATATATATATATATATATATATATATATATATATATTTGAATTGAATACATTTTTTGTGTGTTTAATTTTGGAGGGAAGGGAATGTTCCCATAAGGTATAATACATTTACAGTATTTACTGTATATATTTTTCTCGAGTGTCTATGGTCATAATTATTAACATCCTAATGTTATGATACATTCACATACACCTGCACAATGCCATTAAATATATATATATATATATATATATATATATAGCCTATACACACACACACACTACATATATATATACACACACACACACGCACACACACATACATACATAGAATATAGATATATATATATATATATATATATATATATATATATATATATATATATATATATATATTCTATGTTATGGGAGCAGCCAATTTCCCTCCAAAATTAAACACAAAAACGTATTAATGCAGTGTTTCTGCTACTCCCCAGAAAAAAAATGCTATTATATGCAAGTAATTTTAGTGACAACATAATAAGCAATGTACATTATGTGTCAATATTTACCGATAATTGCTGCAATAATAGCTGCTGCTCTCTGCCCCGCTTAAAATCATTGTCAACGCTATTTGTTTGGAACTACTGAGAGCTACACGAATCACGTGACCGCGCGGCGGCGAGATCACTGTCGCAACCGTCTGTTCGCAACTCTCATATTTAACGGCTCTGGGGCGCGTTTCCCGTACAACGACGTAACTTGCTGCTCTACTACCGTAGTACAATGCACTGTTGAAGAAATCAACTTGCTAGTCACGACTGTTTCCCGAAACCGTATTATCGCAAATTGGTGGAGTAAAAACTTCTTTTAATGAATCTGTTTGTGATCGAATTAATGCTAGATGTTTTGCTATAAATAACGGACATGTCATCTGAGGACTATCTCATATTTTTCTCAGTTATTTGCTTTATTTCCAGATTAAATCATAGGCTCGTTCTAACGCACTAGAGCACGTTCACACATGCGCTCTCTTCAAATACGGTGCTTTAATCTATTGACAAACTAAAAGACATAAAGGACATTTGTATGTCTTCTAAATAAAAGATACTGATTGTACTGAATGTCATCTTGCTTATTTGGCTCAAGATAATAATTTATTAAGCCCACATGTTATAATAGCAAGAAACTCTGCTTCTAACCACAGGTCGAGAGCTGTCGTTCCAACCACACAACTCTGCGATGCCGTTTGCGAATGTTCGTTGGAACGATGGTTTCGGGAAACACCGACTCGTTGAACTATGATGACAACGACGGAACTTGCGACCATAGTTGGCTAACGATGCTTTTGGGAAACGCACCCCTGGTTCGCACTTAGTAGATGCCGCCAAGGCAAGTTCAAAACAAAGCGCGTGCGCTGTACTGTGATTGGTGGCTCGTTTGACCATTTATGTTTTTATCCACTCATAAATAAAAAGGAACGACTGATTTTGAAAATGTAGTAGAGTAAAAAGATATTTGACTTTGAAATGTAGTGGAGTTAAAGTAAAAGTCTCCCCAAATTTCAATACTTCAGTAAAGTACAGATACGCAAAAAAGCTACTTAAGTACAGTAACGAATTACATTTACTTCGTTACTGTCCACCACTGGCATTGGTATGCAGAGTAGTATGAAATTTCTTTGCATGAGCTTGCGTTTCCAGTCATTTCCAGTCAGATAAGTTTGAATGGGAGTGAATGGAGCGCAAAGTGAAGTGTGACCACCCCTTAAGGCTGTCCAGGGAATCAATTGAATCAGTGAATAATTTATGTGAGCTAGTTCATTTACATGAACAGTCAAATAATCCGACTCATTAGAATGAATTGGAGTTCCCGACGCCAAGTAGGAGAATTTGTTATTGAATCAGTTCACTTACATAAACTGTCTGAAATAACCAATTCACCTAAATGATTTACATATTCCTGCGCTACATTTCAAAGAAAGAGGACGGTTTAGGTGAGCATGTTTGATTACTACCAGAGACTGTATAGATAGGCCACTTCTACTAAAATGAATGAGAGAAATTGTAACACCCAATGGTCAACGGATGTAGAAAGGAAGTCCTGCCTTACAGGTAAAAGAGCCAATCACCTTTTAGATACAGAAATCACCTGTCGATCAACTCAAAAATGTGCATGCACATTAGATATACAAGGAAAAATGTAGCGTTTTTTAGCATATTCTGAGGTAAAGAAGCACAATTTATGATTCCAGTGATGTCCGATTTTACTGCTGATTTGAAACATGTTCTTTGGTTAACCATCCGTTTTTGAGATTTCGGTGTTTCCCCATTCAAGTGGACCGGAGCTGCACTGGAAAAAGGTTCCCGAGAGCAGTCCAAAGATGGCCACCAGTGGGTTGACTTGCTAGAAAGACTTTATTACTTCCTCGGGTCCATTCTTGAGATAGCAATACAAAGTGACAGATGTACTGTTTTGTGACACTACAGTGCTACTCATTTAAAAATGTAGCTCGTTACTGGAAAAGCTACACTAATGTGAAAATAGTGCCGCTAATGGCACGATACCAAAACGATGTAGTTAAATTAGTAGCATCACTACTAATACTCCCCAACACTGACAATCACAATAAACAAAGCTCCGCGAAGTAATATAGACTAGCTCATTAGCGCAACTTTAATAGTGGTCGATTGATGTGGATTTTTCACTAACCGATATCTAGAGAGTAGGTTGTCTGATAGCTCATATAGACAAACAAAATTACTGAAATTAAATGCTCATATCGCTGATACTTAATTTGCATAATATTTGCCAAATAGTTAATCAGCCAAGTGGGCTAATTTTTGGTCAGTGCCAAATGTGGATACATACTTTGAATATTCAAAATAAATTCTGAGAGAAAGTCAGTTGGCAGTCTTGCGTATCTTTATGAATATCTGCATAAGTCCAGCCAATCAGTTTTCAATTGGCAGTCTGGAATATACATCAGACAGTCCGACAACGCATTATGGGTAGCGGATATCAACGAAAAGAGTTGTAAGTCAGGCCTACTATCAGGTTTCTCAATCAAAGATTGGTCATATGGGGACATCACACATGTATATCTTGCTCATCTAATACACTATGCAGACACGGAGTGTACCTTGCGATTGGAATAAATCAGAACAGGCCTACACTGATCACAAGCCATTTTCAGCACACTTGTTGCAGGTCTAAATGATTACAGCATAGATATCTGGAAGCGGGAATCTTGCCAATGTGATAAAAGAGGTAGGGAGCCAAAAGGAAAAAAAAATTATTGTACTTTAATCAGCTTCCCCAAAAGTAAGACAAATTGGGCAGCATGGTGCAGTCCCCAAGCTGCGTCTCGCCCGAACACTCTCTCTCTCGGTGGAAAAGGCCAGCATCTTCCCAAGCATTAAAGTGGAAAAACCAACTACACTGCAAAAAATTTAATGAGAAGACTCACAACTCCGCCCTTACACTGGCTCACTGACACAACGGTCCTTGGCATGTGGTTATTTTCCTTTTTCTTTTTGCTTCGGAAGCAGAGAAAATATCAAGGGGCTGTAACTGACCAGGCCGGCTGAGTCGAGGCCTAATGCAACATTAATGCATTGTGTCTGTGAAAATGGCCATTCTGTATATGTGACTGTGGTTCCCAGAAACAGCACAGCATTACCTAATTTATGTGGCCAAGTAGAAGCCGCTCTCACACACAGACAAACAAATAATTTGGTGCTGCAATTTCTGAGGCTTATGTGATATATGGAGGGTGTCTAATAGTTAGCCTCACTCCTTTTCTGTGGCTTTTTGTTGTTGTTATTGTTGTTGTTGTTTTTCCCATTTTTGTATTTATTTATTTATTTAAGTTGATTGTGAGACAGATTGTTTGGGGGGAATTACAAGTACAAAAGGGAATGAACTGGCACACAAAACCCTTAGGGCTAAAATTCCCTGATTTCCAAACACCCTATCACACAGACAACATCCCTCTTAAGACTATCATTACACACCAGGCCTGAACCATGTCTACCCGACTTCAAATTAAGGTTATTTCTCTATCACGAGTAGATTTGTCCATGACAGCCAGCCCATCAAGACCTTGGCGGAGGAGGAGATTGGCCTTTTACACGAATCCAGACTGGCTACTAAGCCCAAATCTCAGCCATCACCCTTCTAGAAGAAACAGAAAAAACGATAATAGATTACAAGGGAAGGGTTCACCTTATAGGCAACTCAGAATTACACTGTATACCCTAATGCTCAACATAATTAATTGTTTTTAATAGGGAAAATTCAATCATACAAATTAGTTCAAATAAATTAACCTTAATGACAACTTTTTCTTCTTTTGAGTTCACGGACTTGCCTTTTAAGTAACCTGAACTGTTTTATTTTTTATTGTTGTGTTGTCCCTATAAAAGTTGCTCTCAGTAACTTTTGTCTTTGTGTCATCTTGGACTTTAAAATAATTTAAAATCAATAGTTTTCAGTTTCAGATGCCATTGTCGAAATGTAGTATTCACAGTCAGCCATGATTACTTTAATCAATGAGTGAAAGTGTCAAATAACAGGATGGTTACTGAGATTAAGTTAATAGTATTCGGCTGGTCATGTGATTCTAAAATGGCAGCCCCCATGAGCGAACCCTCTCAATGTAGAATAAAACAACTTTTATAAGATTACTGTTATGACTGGAGTCTTCATTTTAATGTGAGTGGTCATAATTTCCTACATACATTGCAAAATTCAAATTCATGTCTTTTGGAGAAAGAATTACTGAGTGCACCTTTACATTTACAGTAACTTACGTTTTACAGAAACTGGACAGGGGATTTATATTTCCCATCATGCTTGGCTCGACACTAAACAGACAGTGTAAATGTTAAAATTAAGTGTTATACGTGTCTGTGCAAGACTAATGTAACTTGTTAGCATTTAATGATTTGTTGTGTTATTTAGAAGAGTTTATGTTATGTTGGAGTTTTGGGAGTTAAAATTATGGTGAATGGGGAGATAGAGCTTGTGTTGAGGACAGGTACAAGTTACAAATGTTCTATTTTACATTATTCAATATGCCATTACTATGCTAATTAAAGCACAGTGTTACAAATTAGCATGCATTCAGCATGCTTCACTGTACTTGCTAATTCTAGCAAGTACTAGGCAGGTTTTCTCTACTTTAAGAATTTAAATTGAGATTGAGATTACATGTACATTTTAAGTTCAGCAGAGTTTAATAAAAGTTCAATTAAAGATGCACAATTGACATGCATGTTTATTAAAATCTGAAAGTTCTATTAACAAACTTGGGGGTTTAAAATATTTGGTATAATATATTGCCCCAATTTTTTGAGTTCTGCTAACTTATTAGGGTTAATAGTGTACAGAAGTGGATTTCACAAGTTGGAACTCAGTAATCAAGTTCTACACTTTTAACAATGAGCATGTTAATGCTGCAGTTTCTAAATCTTGTTTTACATTTGAGCAAGGTACAGAATTATTTAGAGTCACATTGCAATGTATGGCCTTGTTGTATTGCAATGTTTTGGAACTGCTAGATGAGACACTGAAGGGGGAAAAAAGATTGAATCTGTGAAAAGAGCTTGAGAGGACAAAATTAATTTAAGTAGTATTGCGTGGGCTTGTGAAAAGTGGTACAGTGATTGATGATGTTTAACTCTCCACCACAAAAGCCTCAAGTTATCAACTTGACAAACCACAAAATTAATGCAACAGATACTCTAGAGTAAAGGTATTAAATGCAAAGTCTGCATTGCGTAAAGGCGTATTTACTTAGAATAAACAAAGTAAAAGGCACTGATGTGAATCACTCCCTCTAGTGGCCAAGATGAGAACCACTGTAATCAAATGTTGCTAAAGTTAAGATATTATGGCACAGTTTGCATTGTGTAAATGCAACAACCACTTATTTGTTACCTAGAAAAAAACGACTAAAGTAAAAAACCAGTCACGCAAAACACCTTCTCAAGTGACCAAATAAGCGAATGACTGTTATCAAATGTTGTTATATTGTTGCCTCTTGACCTACCATTGAACTACAACATCTGTCTGGGTGTTAAGCTCCCATCCCATGATGGATTTCACAATGCTCACTGCAGCTCATCAAATTTTAATTAATTTCTTTCTCATTGATCCATCCATCACATGTATAATTTTACTACTTAGAAACGTAAACATGTTCCACTGCTTAAATCCTAGGTGGTTTTTTCCCTTCTTTGATGCCACAGACACCGTTTTCAGACTACATTAAAGAGTTGAACATTATCTTTTTCTATTTTTGATGCATGTTGAGATTTTTTATCTTCATAAGACTGTAGGTACTCTATCAAGCCCGGGGATTTTGAGTGAGAGGATGAAGAACTGGCATTTAAATTGGACAGGGCCAACAGCCGTTATACGTTATTAATGGAGAGACTTTTGCTTCTTTACTTCATACTCTGCTAATTATGACCTTAGAGAGGGGGTCGGAGGCAAGCAGTAGAATGAGGCGCTGGAGGGTGGCTGGGTTATGTGGAAGGAGAATTAGCGCTTTAAGTCTCCCAGCGGCTCAAAGGTTTCTGTCGTCTCCTGGCAAACTGTTCTAAGCACCGTTACTGTGCCAAATGAAAATCTTTTCAGAACCTCCAGTCTGGGAGAGAAAAGAGAGAGAGAGAGAGAGAGAGAGAGAGAGAGAGAGAGAGAGAAAGAGAGAGAGAAAGAGAGAGAGCAAGTGAGAGAAAATAGAAAGGAATAAAAGAGTGGGAAAAGCAAACTTGGAGAAAATCTAAGAAAAAACAACACCAACGTACACAGTTTAGGTCTCCTTCCTGCAACTACTTCCACTTCCAATGAGGCAAACCTTGACCATTTGTCAAGTCATTTCACAAAATTTTTTTAACAAAAAAAGAGGTGCTGTTGCTGTGTATTGGAATGTCGCCGCAATCCAAGATGCAGAATTTGTGCATTCCAAAGACCATGTAACGAAATTGCTTGTCACAGAAAGGAAAACAATCTGCATAAATAGCAATCCAGGCAACAGGTCTATACAAAGCCAATATTTATCAAACCGGAGAGGGATTTAGACTTCTGCAGTGATCTATATAAAAGTGGGGTGCCTCAAAATTGCAACAGAGCCATTACATGGATGGGAGATTTCTATAGGCATTGAAAACATTTACATTTTTTATTCATGTAAAAAAGAAAAGAAGTTCAATAATGTATCTGATAATAAAGGTACAAAATAAAACAAATTCTGCATTCATATACACTCAATTAACAGTTTATTAAGAACACCTGTACACCTACTTATGCATGCAATTATCTATTCTGCAAATCGTGTGGCGGCAGTGCAATGCATGAAAACATGCAGATATGGGTCAGGAGCTTCAGTTAATGTTCACATCAAACATCAGAATGGGAAAAAACGTTATCTAAGTGACTTCGACCGTGGCATGATTATTGATACCAGACAGCCTGGTTAGAGGATTTTAACACACAACAATCTTTAGAGTTTACTCAGAATGGTTCCAAAAACAAAACAAAAATCCAGTGAGTGGAATTTCTGCGAACGGAAACGCCTTGTTGATAAGAGAGGTAGACAGAGAATGGCCAGACTGGTTTGAGCTGACAGAAAGGCTAGGGTTACTCAGAGAACCACTCTGTACAATTGCAGTGACCAGAATAGCATCTCGGAATTCACAACATGTTAAACCATGAGGCAGATGAGCAACAACAGCAGAAAACCACATCGGGAACTTTATTAGGACCACAGTGTTCCTAATAAGGTGCTCAGTGAGTGTCCATATACAGTATTGATCATAGTATTAAATGTTATGTAAAAATAAAAAATATATATATAAAATATGTCCATTTTAAGTGGAAAAGAGTGTGATTCTTTGCATGCTGTGCTTATTATATACAATTATATCTGTTTGGAAGACAGGATCCACCAGCATGCTTTATGAATGTCCACTTCATTTAGCAGTTGGCACGCACTCAGAGCCATGGCTGCCAGTGGAGATGAGCAGAGAAAGTACCAGCATGAGCACGGACACACACACACACACACACACACACACACACACACACACACAAAATCTCCATTGACCAAGACTATTCAGGAAAACCCGAGCAGTACTTTACTTCTGAGAGCCTACACTGTACATGACATTCACAACATCTACCACAAGAAAAAGAGGAAGAAAAGTAGAAAGAGAGGCAGTGTGTGGTAATTTAAAGAGCATATGTTTAGCTTAGCCATGTTTGTTAAGTCGGCTGACAGCAAAAACAGAAAGAAGCTACTAAAACAGAACTCTCACGCAATACTCCACCAGAATAACAGAAGCAACCTATTACAAGCATGAAGTCAGACTCTTGCAAGGCAAAGGATTGAGCAGGACAAAATGTCTCTAAAATTTGCTGTACAAAGCCAAACCAGCCGCAACCAAAATGAACATTTCTCGGAGCTGTGGCCTGTTCCAACATATTGAGCCATGCTGCTCATGTGGGCAATAGGAGTTTGGGTCAATCATTTTCTTTTCTCTCTCTACCATCGAATGAAAAACAGAAGTGTCTAAAAGCAACTACCTATTGGTTACATAGTGAATTCACCTGTCAAATTTAAACAAAATTTATCTCCACGGGAAATCTGTGAGGGAAAATTCTTTGCCACTGAAAGCCCATTGTGAAAAATTCACAATCACGAAGATTCTAATTGAAATAACTGTATTTAGCCCACGGACTTTCACTGTGCGAAGGTAAATATGACAACGCCTTTATTCAGAAATGAAACTAACTGTTAACACTATAAAATAGAGGCACACGGAAGTGGTGGCAGAAACCGTGCGCAAACAATAAACTTTTATCTGATTCAGTTGTGAAAAATTATTTTGAGGGCTCTCGTAGACGGCTGTGGCTTCAAGCCATCAACGGGGCTAACTGCACTGAGGAGATAAATTCAACTCGACAACACGGCTTAGCAGCAAACATTTATAGCAAACATTATTACCGGTCTACAAAAATCTGTCAAATCGAACACAATTGTTTGCAGGCTTCCTGCCACCACTTACTGCGCATTCACAGATATTTTGTAAACAATGAGATTGATCTAGAAGGCTCAATTTTTTCACATTAGTTAACAATTAGTTAACATGAACTAACAATACTTTTACAGCATTTATTTAATTTCATTTCATTTATTATACAGGAAAATTCAACAGCAACAGTATAGTTACAGTAAAACGGGCCTGGCTCAGTTTAAAAACTGGTTTACAGCAGGTTCCTGTTCTGCAGCAACATAAAACAATAAACAGAATTTCAGCACATTTATACAAGACATTGTTATTGACTAGATAGATATAAACAAAACATAAAATACGGAAAAACAAGACTAAAAACAGTACATGAGCAATCAATGTGTACAAGTTTGGCTAGTAAGAAGAAACTGTTTATATGACTTTTTGAAATATGTGAAGGACGATAATGTTCGAATTTGATAAGGAATGTCATTCCAAATTTTAGTGTAAGTATAGAAAAACGATTTCTGACCATAGTTATTTTTGTACTGTGGAATTGGAATGAGTGCCTGCGAGACTGACCGAGTAAGGCATAGTGGTCTCGAAGTTTGTGTTATTCTTAGTTAAATTTAATATCAACATACACTAATACACTTTTAAAATCAAAAGGTGTGTTTGTTAACATTACTTCAGTGTTCTAGGAACTAACAAGATACAATTGTATTTTTATAAACTAACATTAACAAACATTAATAAATGCTGTAAACAATATATTGTTAATTGTTTGTTCATGATACCTAATGCATTAACTAATATTAACAAATGGATTAGTAAAAACAAATTAAATGAGCGGTTGACAAAATAATTTTCAAAAGATGACATGGCCTGCGTGCGGTGTGACATGCTATAATCTAACATCATTTTAAGTGGAATTTATTTTATGTAGTTTTTTTCAGATTTTTCTATAATTATAATGCATGCAGCTTTTATGACCTCAAATTAATTAAGAGAGTTCAGTTAAAGCACCAAAAATATACAGTTTCCTTTTTAAATTATACAATTTTGGAAAAAAATATTTTTTAAAAGGTGCATGGACATGGTTACACGTCTATTAAACAAATACATAAAAAAAATGAAAGAGCAATATAGGAAAGCATATTGCGGGTTCTAAACACATGCTTTTTATAGAACTGATAAATCAGCACACATGCACTCAAAAACATTGTGAAACAGACTCCACAGCAACCCGACAGCATCCCACGCGGTTAACGGCCCCCATGACACTATCTTTTAATCAATCTATTAGTGGAGCCAGAAAACGATGACAGCCATCATGACTGATAAAGTGACCTGGCGAACATTACAGCAGCTTTGGTCACCCAGCCGGACAGATAACGGCCGGGGCGCAGAGGGATGATGATGACGATAATGTTGTTACAGGGGCCGCCAGTGCATCCAATCCACCCGAATGTCAGGTCTGGCTATCTCACTCCTGAGACTAACCCCCCCATCTTAAGTGCCTGTCATTTCCGAACGGACGTTTAGCAAATTATCCTTTTCTATTAGACAGAGAAATGACTTCTCGCCCCCATAAAAGGAAATCAGAAAGGCGGAAGTATGATGCCTCTTAAGAGATTTGAATTACCATTGGGCACTCTTGTGTGGCACACTATTCATTATGCAACAGAAATAACCATCTAGAAATTCTCTAGAAACTCTCTCACTGGCCATTTCTACATTGGACAGGTGAATCTACTTGTGGAAATGCTTCTATTTTTTCATTTGAAATTATATTCTATCAGTATAACAATTTGAGTGCAAAGTTGAATTGAGCATGATTGTGTATTTCGGTATTTCACCCTTTTGCTTAAATGACATTGTGCACTCGACTCAAGCTGGCATGGATATCACAAGTTTTTACAAAACCTCATGATCCATGTTTTCCCAGCTTGATTTGAGAATGTTCCAAAGAGCATTGCGTGTGTTTCGATGGAACCAAGGAAATCTGACCTTTTGTACAATGGTCAATGTCACAAATTTGCTAACATTTGTTTAGTGACCTTAAAGTAGTGCGAAATTGTAAATATGTATTATTTGTTTAATGTCATAAGGTTGCGTTGTTTTAAATTTCTCAAAATCCTAAAACATTTCTAGGTTCAATTTAGATTTTGAATTTCAGATTTTCAGTGTGGATTCTTAATGTTGAGTATAATGGCTTTAGATTATCAGGCACAAAGAGTGCTAGAATTTTTTTCCCCAGTGGTAGTCATATATTGCTCCAGCAGCTATCTTAACTGGGCTGTAAAGAGATGAGCGATGCCTGGGGCCAACAGACACCCCGCGTAGAGATTCCCTCCCCTCTCGCCAGCTTCATCCACTGCACCGTCAGTAAACTGGCCATTACTGAACACTCAAGTGTACAGACACTTGTTTCCCACTGGCATGACAGAAATAAAGTTGCACTGTTCTCCTTTTTCCAGTGCGTTGCTGTATGTCACAGTTGCCGGTGTGGCAGATACAGAGCTTGCTTGTCTTTCCGCAGCAGTGGTTCTGTTAAGAACAGGTCTATCAGATACAGACAAGGAACAAATATCACTGAGTTTAAAAAGACCCATCTCTGTCAGAAAGCAGAGGGCGCAGGAGGGATGACAGGAGGCAGATGGAACGTATTCAATTCTTTTGTTCTATGAAATCTTCATTTTTCTCACACACTTCCAACAAGAAAATTATCAAGGATTGGAAGTGTGCACGTCTTTCTAAGAAATCAACTCACATATGGAGACAGTGACAGACAGCACAAAGGGCTCAGCAAAAAGGATTTTTACTGATTTTTTTGCCTACATTTTCACTGGCCTCACCGCAAATTATGCTACATTTTAACTGTAGCGATATATTTTAAGTGCCAAAAAAATCTATTCATAAAAAGAATTACAACAAATAATTTATTAGGTTTTTCATTTGCGATAATATCTAGAGATTACTATAATGTAACTCGAGGCTATGCATTCTTATGCAGTGTTGTTTGCACTTTGTATTTCTTTATATAAATATACTGTATTTTTGTAATTTTAGCATGCGTTGACGTATTCTTTTTATATGGTTTTGTATTTTGCTTTAACTTTGTAAAGCACCTCGAGAAACTACATTTAAACGTGTGACATAAAAAAGTATTATTATTATTTGTATTATTATACAGTCCAAAATATACTGATTTGTTAAATGCTTTCAAGATGCTTTCCAGATTTGTAGTCATTCTTATAATTTCTATAAAAACCTCATCTATGTTAACTATCTACTATAGATAACATTACCGTGGTGACATAAATCAATAGAATTCTGAAAACTAACGTTCAGTTCTTCACAGAAAACTAGTGCGTACATTCGCAAGGCATAAATATACATGTAAGTGATCAACGAATGTAAGGTGTAGTCGCAACGCAACAATGGCCCGAATGGACTCTCTCACACTGGCCCCAGAACAGCGGGCCTTCCTTATTGCCCAGTGGATATACAGAAACAGAAACACAGGCAGGCAGACAGACATGAGAGAGAGGGATGTAAATAGAGAAACAGACAAAAGATTGTCAAAAATGTTGGTGACGATGTGTGGGCATCCATTACAGCCCTGATGAAACCTCTCGCCTGTTTGGGATGCAGAAACTTAGACTCTTTTTCTCTCTGCCAGTGCTCAAGCACTCACCCCCATGTCCACCGAATCCCTGAGCACCCTGCTCTCACAGTTTCGGATCACATAGAATGTGAGATGAAAACTTTTGGCAATTCAAAAAGAAAAAAATAAAATTCTGAGGATATTTTGAGTGGTATGTGAAGTGCAATACTTGGTTCCCTGAGAAACCATAAAGGCTTGGGTTAATATGTTAATATTGGCTTATCTCTGTGACAGCGATTCTCTACCAACAAAGATGAGGTTTAAATGTGATTGCGTACGCAAAGCCAAGAAATACAATGGCCGTTTGATAAACCACCCTGAAGTAGGTGAGCTATAGTGTAATTTACGTATCGAGATGTATTAGCAGATGTGTTTAGGCATACAATACAATAAAAACTCAGCTCAGCTTCAGTCAACAACAATGTTATTTTTCATTTGTATTGACCTGTAAACCTGTCAAGCTCATTATTTATGAATATGACTTCTAAAACCACTGTTGTGACCCAGCGAATAAAATAGAGAAAAACGTAGGCTATGTTTCTGTCTATTCAAACAATGCAATTTGCCATTTGGTTAATCACACACAACAAAGGGCGCAACAGTTTTTCTGCTTCCATAAGGTTGAATATGATGATCTGAGAGAGTGAATATCATGGCTCTGTGACTTCACAGCTCCAGTATGAAATAAAAACTCATGCAAAAATAAGCTTATCAGTCTCCTCATGGTGGAATTGCAACATCTTTCATCTCAGAGCCTGAGCTTTAGCTGCTGTCTACCATCACAACAAAACCTTAAGAAAGAGATAAAACCTTGCTTGTCACACACTCAATGTCATTTCAAACAATACACTGTCAAATATTTGCATGGTGTTAGTTGTTTTTAAATCCCGGACGAGCCCCCAAAATTCTAATTGTCACAGTCAATAGAAGCGCTGTTCATCTGCTATGGTCTGTGGTGAGAATTCATATTCAAGGCATCATCCCAACTCGCCTGACCCTCCATAAAATCATGTTTTAATAACACATAAAATAAATAATAACTTCCCCCCCCCCCCAACCACCCTAAAAACCATTCTGTTTATTTGTGTTGTCAATCAACATCTGTATATCTTGCATATGCATGTTTAAAGAAGAACTCCAGTTCTGCTTCGTCTATTAGACCAGATTGTTTTGTTGTTGTTGTTTTCCATGAGAAAGCGACTTGCGAAACTATAATCACGTTTAAAATGTCGTTGAGGATTTAATCGCTGTTAAGTTACGCTAATAACGACCCAGCGTCCATTATAATTCAAACTGTTTAATTCAAATAGACTATAATGACACACAAGCGTCCGGACAGGTAGCGATCCCCCAGTGTCTTTGAATTAATTGATTCTAAATAACGGTCACCGCTCTATTGTAGATAACATTATTTGCAATTGCAGATATTGCAATAATCGCTTTAATAGAAGCGCTACAATTCTGCAATCCTGCGTTGTTGTGTATTTGTCTCAATATCGATCACCATGATTTTAAAAAAATATTTAAAAAAAAAATGCACGTTGGATAAATTGTTTTTTATAACACAGCTGTTTTAACAATGAACACGGTTGATGTCTCCACAATATGCAGTTATGCACCAATTTTCATCCACGTTTACCACCTTAAAATCGAACTTACCGGGATGACAGTTTGCCCACCGGAGCACAAGCGAGGAGAAAATCAGAGGCGGAATCCACCAGCAGCAGCGCGGTCGCAGTAGCCTCCGCATGTCACACCGTATACATGGAGAACTGGGAATAAGGCAACTGTTGACAGAGTTATCCCCCTGATGATCGAAAAAAAACTTCCACAAAGACGCGATACAAATGCACTAAATAGACTTATACGCACAAATACGACGTGAATAACTTCTCGCGAGCAAAAAATAAATCGACCGCCTCCTTTAGTGAGTCCTTTGGAAATATTTTTTTTCTTTTGAAGTTTAACCAAGCCAAAGAAAACAGTTTTTCTTTTCGTTCTCTCTCAGATGGCAGAGCTTGTATTCCGGAGGAAAAACATGTCAGGCGAGCTGTGGATGGTTGGTGTGTGGAATTGGAGTCAGGTTTTAGAGGAGCGGTAGTCCATGCATCAGACTGAAAACACAGAGAGAAGAGTTGGAGCGGCTCTGGAAGCTTTCCATTCCGCCATACAGGAAGTAGCGCATGAGCCGAAGTCTGGGAGAGACTTTAAAACAGGCTTGGGAGAGAGAGAGCGAGAGAGAGAGAGACCGACCCAGAGCTCTCCGCCATCCGCCGGATCCTAGCGCCGAGGCTGTGCAGTGCTGCTGCTGTGTGTGATGGATGCACAAGAGCGTATCTTTCCCTTTATCTGAGATAAAAACCAAAGGCTGAAGATAACATCAGTTATACAATTACTTTATGCGTGCACTGTATCTGGAATTGTCAGGGGAATCATCTACATGGAGCAGAGTGGATGGTTCAATTAAATTCAAAATGCATAGTCCATACATAATTTCACAATTATAGGAAATTTATATTTTATAATTTTTTTGTTGTTCAGGTTATCCCAGCATTTTCTTTTAATTAATTAATTATTATAATTATTATTTATTTATTTATTTTACAGAATTTGCTGTTTATTATAAATAAATAATTTAACTACGTTTTTTCTTAATTGTAACTTTTAAATTAAGGCTATTTGGATGTTCAAATAGTCCAAAATGGATGTGGTTAAGTTTTTTATTTATTTATTTTTAAGTTACAGCTGCTCTCTAGGGATACAACATAATTTGTGGGTGAGTTTTGACTTTATTCTGCTGTGGATCCGTTTTACCTTTGGAAAACTGTTTTGCGTCACTGCCGGACGTTAATTCCATGCAGATTTTGGGGCCAGGTTTGCAGGTTTGTGGCCCTGATTCAAAATTCTGTTGCCAAATTTATTTTATTTGGGTACCATCCCAGAAATATATAAGCTCAAGTCATTCCAGCTTTAACCAAATGCATGAACTTATTACACTAATCTGAATACTGAAAAATATTATACATACATATATACAGTATATATATATATACTGTATGTGTGTGTGTCTGTAAAATAATCCTTAAAAGTATATTTTATTTATGTAAGAAAATGAACTATATACAGTTAAAGTAAGGAGTTTACATACACCTTAGCCAAATACATTTAAACTTTTTCACAATTCCTGACATTTAATCACAGAAAACTTTTCCTGTCTTAGGTCAGATAGGATCACTACTTTATTTTAAGAATGTGTAATGTCAGAATATTAGTAGAGAGAATGATTTATTTCAGCTTTTATATCTTTCATCACATTCCCAGTTGGTCAGAAGTTTACATACACTTTGTTAGTATTTGGTATAGTATTGCCTTTATATTGTTTAACTTGAGTCAAACATTTTGGGTAGCCTTCCACATGCTTCTCACAATAAGTTGTTGGAATTCTGGCCCATTCTTCTAGAAAGAATTGGTGCAGCTGACTCAGGTTTGTAGGCCTCCTTGCTCGCACACACTTTTTCAGTTCTGCCCACAAATTTTGGTCAGATCGTCAAATTGAGGTCAGGAATTTGAGATGGCCACTCCAGTACCTTGATTTTGTTGTCCTTAAGCCATTTTGCCACAACCTTGGAAACATGCTTGTGGTCATTGTCCATTTGGAAAAACCATTTGCGACCATTTGCGATTTTAAATACCTGGCTGATGTCTTGAGATTTTGCTTCAATATATCCATATAATTTTCCTTCCTCATGATGCCATCTATTTTGCAAAGTGCACCAGTCCCTCCTGCAGCAAAGTACTCCCACAACACGATGCTGCCACCCCCATGCTTCAGGGCTGGGATGGGATGGTGTTCTTCAGCTTGCAAGTCTCACCCTTTTTCCTCCAAACATAACAATGGTCATTATGACCAAACTGTTCAGTTTTTGTTTCATTAGACCAGAGGACATTTCTCCAAAAAGTAAGATCTTTCCCATGATGTCAAGCAAAGAGGCACTGAGTTTGAAGTTAGTCCTTAAAATACATCCACAGGTACACCTCCAATTCTGTACACCTCCTATCAGAAGCTAATTGGCTAATTGGGGGAGGCTGTGGCTCATGTGGTAGAGTGGGTTGGCCACAAATCGCAGGGTTGGTGGTTCGATTCCTGGCCCACATGACTCCATGTCGAAGTGTACTTAGGTAAGACACTGAATCCCAAGTTGCTCCCAATGGCAGGCTAGCGCCTTGCATGGCAGCTCTGCCGTCACTGGTGTGTGTGTGTGTGAGCGTGAGCGTGTATTTATCACTTTGTGTGTACCAAATGTCCCCATAAGAATAGTAAAACCTGAAATTTCTGACCTTGTGGGGACATTTTGTCGGTCCCCATGAGGAAAACAGCTTATAAATCATACTAAATTATGTTTTTTGAAAATGTAAAAATGCAGAATGTTTTCTGTTAGGGTTAGGTTTAGGGGTAGGGTTAGGTTTAGGGATAGAATATAAAGTTTGTACAGTATAAAACCATTATGTCTATGGAAAGTCCCCATAAAACATGGAAACACAACATGTGTGTGTGTGTGTGTGTGTGTGTGTGTGTGTGTGTGTGTGTGTGTGTGTGCGTGTATTTATCACTTTGTGGGGACCAAATGTCCCCATAAGGATAGTAAAACCTGAAATTTCTGACCTTGTGGGGACATTTTGTCGGTCCCCATGAGGAAAACAGCTTATAAATCATACTAAATTATGTTTTTGAAAATGTAAAAATGCAGAATGTTTTCTGTGAGGGTTAGGTTTAGGGGTAGGGTTAGGTTTAGGGGATAGAATATAAAGTTTGTACAGTATAAAAACCATTATGTCTATGGAAAGTCCCCATAAAACATGGAAACACAACATGTGTGTGTGTGTGTGTGTGTGTGAATGAGTTACAGTGTAAAACGCTTTGAAAACCGCTAAGGTTAAAAAAACGCTATATAAGTGCAGACCATTAATTGTCTAATGGCTTGACATCATTTTCTGGAATTTTCCAAGCTGTTAAAGGCCTACTTAACTTAGTGTACGTAAACTTCTGACCCACTGGAATTGTGATATAAACATATACACACACACACACACATCTATCTATCTATCTATCTATCTATCTATCTATCTATCTATCTATCTATCTATCTATATATATATATATATATATATATATATATATATATATATATATATATATGTGTGTGTGTGTGTGTGTGTGTATATATTCCCAATTAAAAGTAAAACAATCTGTCTGTAAACAATTTTTGGAAAAATGACTTGTGTTATGCACAAAGTAGATGTCATAAACGACTTGCCAAAACTATAGTTTGCTAATATTAAATCTGCGGAGTGGTGTACACTTCTGACTTCAAGTGTATATATCTGAATTGGATAGATAGATAGATAGATAGATAGATAGATAGATAGACAGACAGACAGACAGACAGACAGACAGACAGACAGACAGACAGACAGACAGACAGACAGATAGATAGATAGATAGATAGATAGATAGATAGATAGATAGATAGATACATCGGTGTGTGTGTGTGTGTGTGTGTGTGTGTGTGTGTGTGTGTGTGTGTGTGTGTGTGTGTTGTCACCTTATAAAAGACTCTTACTTAGTAAATGTGGGAAACAATACAAAAAGGAAAAAATACGTTTTCTATCATAGAGGCCCTAAATACCTAATTGACTTCATTTGATATAAAGAAATTGATTATTAGGGCCCAAGCACTGAAAGTGCGGAGGCTCTATTATTATTTTAAGGAATATTAAGGCCCATGCACTGAAAGTGCGGAGACCCTATTGTTCTTCTAAGGATTCTTCTTTTCTTTTGGGGTACTAAACCTGTGTGAAAACGCTTGAAAATTTGCACACACATCAGAATTGTCGGCCATTAGGGCTGGGAAAAGTTGCAGTGGGGGCTCTGTAGCACCCCATTGAAAATGGACATGTAAGTGGAACACTGTAGCACCCCCGTTTTCACCTACAGTCACCAAAATTGGTACATATATATAGCTCTCATCAAGCCGCACTGCTTTCAAAATTAAAGTTATTAGCTCCACCCAACCGGAAGTCGACCAATTTGGATTTTTTTTTTTTATATTGCAAACTAGGGGATACATGACACTGTCAGCACATTTACACATAAACATTATGTCAAGACATTGAAGATGCGAAGTTGTGAACAGATTTTTTTTATATATATTGAATGGTGTTGCCATGATGAGGCATTTTATTAATGCGAAAAATGGGAAACAGGAAGCCTCTCGTTTCTTCTGTGTGCAATGTGTGATTTAGATTAAAAATGTTGATGTATGTTTAGTCTTGCGAGATAATCACATGGATGAGATTGTTTGGGTCATGGTCATAGCACCACTATCTGGCAGCAGGAAGTATGGCACTTACAACAGACTTTAAATTATTCCTCTTATATTTATTCAAATTTCTTTAAAATTGTTTATAAAAATATAAAATGCCAAATGCATGTGTCCACCTTGCATTTTTTTCCAAAAGTCACAGGTGGAAATGGATTGAATTGGGCCCAGCCCATTTTTGTAGCAATGAGAAACGATTGCATCCACAGTGCCGCAAAACTATTTTAAGAAGGATGGCATAAGCACACAAAAAGGTTTTAAACGATAAGATAATAAGTTTGCTGTTTAAAATGAAAATAGAAGTATGGACACTTTGTGGTTGCCAAATGTTAGTGGAACATTGCCTATAGTAAGCAATGTGATAAACTACTTTTGACATAAGTCTGACACCTTTGTGAATTTAAGGGTAACTGACTTCATACTGTTAAAAAAACAAACAAAAAAACAAACATTTGAACCCTTTCTGTTTGTCAAACATTTATAGAACATTGTCCATAGTGATGAACTACACTTCTGATTATTCTGGACACCTGTGTATAACTTGACGGCAAACTACTTAATACATCCACTAAAAATAACCTTATAGCAATATCTAGAATCATTTGTTTGGTTGTTATTTTTTTTTTTTAGAATGCAATAGATCTATTTCAGCAATGACTATACATTGTTGCCCAAACATTCTAGCATGCCTAATTCAGTACAAAGATGAAAAGACTTCCCTATTTCCATGAACAATATGCATTGAACATATCATGTATTTTTTTTTAGCAGACAGAGTATTGCTCTGTATATTTATATCACTTATTGATTAGACATGTTCTCTGTGTGTGTCTCTCCTCTTCCTCTTCGCCAGGCAATCTTTCTATCTCCCTGACATTCTCTGCCCTCGATCACTAAGTACTGCCAATTTTCCATTTAATAAAGATAAATTAATCAGCAATACTGATGGATAAGGAAATGACATGAAAAGCCTACTCCTTAAGCGGAATTATGTTGTCCATTTGGAGCAAAGTAGGTTTTTATTGGACAGGTTGAGAGCATCTAGAATGCTCGAGATTGCATAAGAATTGGGGAGTCAGTTTTTGCTTAAACTTTGCTACAATAATCTGCTTAAACTTTGCTACAGTTATCCTTTTAAGCAACATTAACCGGTGAGACCTGTAATAGTGTTGTTTGCTAACTGTGTTGAGAAGGCAGGATGTCAGAAAATGTGAAATTGTTGGCCTGTGGGGACATTAAAAAGCACTTACGACATTCTCATGTGTCGGACGCGTCACAGGATCAGGATAGCGGAGGTCCAGTCGATGGAGCTTCGTGAAGTAGGTTGGGAGATCTCGAATATTTATGCAGGGCTGATGAAAATCTCGACTGAATAGATGAGCGATCACACCTATTGAGGTGAAACTTTCCACCCCGATCACAACAATGTATTATGTTGAAAAACAGATTGAGTTTCCGGAGTCGGCCGAAAGAGAGCTACAGGCTAACCCGTCTGCTACCAAGGCTAATGTGGAACACATTTGGGAAAAACTAAAGGATATGGAAAATTGGAGCAGGCGTAATAATGTTCATTTCATTCGAATACCCGAGGGAAAGGAAGATCAAGATATGGTGATGTTTTTGGACAGATTTATTCTGAATTTGATCAACACAGCGGACCGCAGGCCCAAAAATTAGTGCGCCCGCAGAGATTTCGGTCAGCTTCCTGCTCCGGGTGACAGATCCCAATCTATCCTGGCAAGATATTTGCAGTCAGCTGACAGAGAATGTTCTCTATGAGCAGCGAGGAATAAAGGCAAGTTGTGCTGGGAGGACCACAGCATCATGGTTTTTCCAGACTTTGTTAGATCAACTCTAAACGAAGTGCGACAGATTCAAAAAGTGTAAAAAATTGCTTCACCAACTGAAAGTGGGTTTCACACTGCTTTTTCCTGCTAGTCTAAGAATAACAACATATGGCCTTCATTAAATCAATGTGTGATTGGGTAATTTTGCCTGCACTCACTCTACAATACAGACTACACATCGTGCATTTTACTGATGCAGCCTGAGAGGGTATGTTACTCTGTTGGCTGCCCTCTGACTCTCACTCTACTCTTTTTTCTTTTCTCCCTTTATTGACTTATTGATGAGTTAATTTGTTCATTTGGTGGGATCAATGTGATTTTTTACTGGGGCTTATTTTATAGAATATATAATATATATATATTATATATATATAATAATGGCACGGTTTATGTCAATGTTGGAAAGTGATCTATATAATTTTGCCTTGGGTACACAATTTGTCTTTACATGTCAATATGTCACACTTTAATACTGGTCAAATATTTCTCTCTATGTGGAATGTTAATGGGGCACCCTAGCCCACTTATTTCAATATGTCACTTATTCCATCTACCACTGACTAATCAATTGAGAACATTTTAGTTTCAGGTCATGCTTTGGTGTGTTTAGAGATGTTGCCGCATGTAGAGAAAAGGAAATCATATAGATGGTCCTCTTTGGGTGTGGCATGGGAGGTGCTTAATGCAGTTCTAAAGGGGTGAATCATACAATATGCCTCATTAATTAAAAAATACAAGAATTGGAAAAGATTATTTAAAGTCCTGAAACAGAGCTGAAGCACGAATGTCATCCAATGGTCTTAGAGAGTTGACCCTGCTAAAATATAGGTGCAATACTATTCTGTTACAGAAGTTTGAATTTTGGTAATTCAGAGCAAGACTGAGTCAGGGGACAAGCAGTGAAAATTCTTGCCAGATACAGTATATAAAACAGAGGAGAGCTGTTTTCCACCAAGTCTTCTGGAGGCAATATATTTATTCTGCCACAGATATTAATAAAGCCTTTAAAGAATTATATTTCGATCTTTATAGCTCCACATCTTTGTCTACAGATAAGGATATTAGCAACTTCGTAGAGCCATTAGAACTTCCTAAATTCACGACTGGCTCCATTTATGTTGGAAGGACTCAAATGAATGTAAAAGTTATCATCCAATTTCCAGGGGCAAAAATTTCATCAAAATGTTGGGGGGACAATAAACATAACAATTCTCAAGAGCAATTTTTGAAGGGGACACCAAGGTTTTTTTTGTTGTTGCCTCGTTTGCATTTGTATTATTTTATTTCTTAAACAATTATTTTAAGAATATATCATTGTATTATTTACAATACACATATTTTAATTATATTTTAGGGGGGACAACCCTCAGATGGGGGGGTCCTAACCACCGACCCCCTTTGTTTAGTGACTGTTGATGGATGTTTTCCCAACCTGTGTTGCCCTTCAATGTCCTTGCCTGTTTTGTTTCTTTCCCATCGTGGACCTTTTCATTTGTTCCTGTGTTTATTATTATTTTATAAATAAAGCTGCATTTGGATCCACACCTCACGTCTGCCTTCTCCTGACTTCCCTGCCATAACAGAACGATCGACCAACTATGGATCCAGCGGTCCAACGAGCGAACTTCCGGCTGCTCAGTTTGAAACAGGGGGACCGACCGGTGGAGGACCACATTGGTGACTTTTTTGAGCTGGCAAACATCTCTGACTTCCCGGACTCTGCCCTGATGGTCTTCTTCAGGGGCAATCTTAACGCCTCACTGAGGGAGCGGTTGCCACCGGCAATGCGAGAGTGGACTCTTTGCAGCTTCCTGGAGGTGACTTTGCGGGTCTGCGGTTCGCCGTTGACCGTGGGCGTCGCTGAGGAGGACCCTACCTCTCCTCCCTCAGTGGTGACTCTCCAGTCACCCGTGGCGCTTCCGGTCACGCCAGCCCCATCTGTCAGCGAGCTCACCCCCACGCCAGTCGCCTTCCACGAGCCAGCGCGGTCCACTTCGTCTGCCCGGAGGAGGAAGAGCCAGTGCCCACGCCAGCCACGGTCAGCGGGCTTGAGCCCACGCCAGCCACGGTCAGCGAGCCTGAGCCTACGTCAGCCACGGTCGTCGAGCCTGGAACCCCAAACGTCAGTGAGCCAGTGCCAGAAGCCTCATACGTCAGTGAGCCAGTGCCAGAAGCTAAAAACGTCAGAGAGCCAGCGCCTGTAGCCTCGACCGTCCCTGAGCCAGCGCCTGTAGCCTCGACCGTCTCTGAGCCAGCGCCTGTAGCCTCGACCATCCCTGAGCCAGCGCCTGTAGCCTCGACCGTCCCTGAGCCAGTGCCTGTAGCCTCGACCATCCCAGAGCCATCGCCAGTAGCCATGACCGTCCCAGAGCCAGCGCCAGTAGCCATGACCGTCCCAGAGCCAGCGCCAGTAGCCATGACCGTCCAAGAGCCAGCGCCAGTAGCCATGACCGTCCAAAAGCCAACGCCCCTCGAGCCTTCCAAGGCTCCGCCTCTCAAGTCTCTCGAGTTTCCAGGGCTCCTCCTCCCGAGCCTCCCAGGGCTCCGTCTCTCCAGGCTCTCGAGTCTTTCAGGGCTCCTCCTCCTGAGCCTCCCAGGGCTCCGCCTCACGAGCCTTCCAGGGCTCCGCCTCCCGAGCCTCCCAGGGCTCCGCCTCCCGAGCCTCCCAGGGCTCCGCCTCTCGAGCCTTCCAGGGCTCCGCCTCTCAAATCTCTCGAGCCTCCCAGGGCTCCGCCTCTCAAGTCTCTTGAACCTTCCAGGGCTCCGCCTCTCAAGCCTCTCGATCCACCCAGCGCTCTGACTCTCAAGTCTTTTGAGCCACACAGGGCTCCGCCTCTAAAGTCTTTCGAGCCACCCAGGGCTCCGCCTCTCGGACCTCTCAGAGCCTTCTAGGCCTCCGCTTCTAGAACCTCCTACGGCGCAACCTCCCTTGGCTCCGCCTCCAGAGCCTTCCAGGCCTCCGCCTCTAGAGCCTCCTATGGCGCCACCTCCATCGGCTCTGCCTCCAGAGCCTTCCAGGCCTCCGCCTCTAGAGCCTCCTACGACGCCACCTCCATCGGCTCCACATCCAGAGCCTTCCAGGCCTCCGGCTCTAGAGCCTCCTACTGAGCAACCTTCCTCGGCTCCGCCTCCTGAGCCTCCCACGGCTCCGCCTCCTGAGCCTCCCTCGGCTCCGCCTACTGAGCCTCCCACGGCTCCGCCCCTGAGCCTCCAGAGCTTTCCATGGTTCTGCCTCCCTCGGCTCCACCTCCTGAGCCTCCCTCAGCTCCGCCTCCTGAGTCTTCTACGGCTCCGCCTCCAAAGTCCTCCTTGGCTCCGCCCACCACGGTTCCGCCTCCTGGTCCAGCCTGCCAGGGCTCAACCTGCCTCTGCTCTGCACCCAGGGTCTCCTGCAGCCTTGCCTACACCTCCTTCGGCGCCGCCACCCAAGTCTTCGACTGCTCCGCCTCAGAAGTCCTCCTTGGCTCCGCCAGCTCCCCTAGTGGCCACTCCTCCTCTCAGGCCCCCTGAACCAGCCCTTGCCCTATGGCCACCTCCTAGGCCACCTAAACCTGTCCATGTCCTGTGGCCACCTCCCAGATCTCCTGAACCGGTCCTTGCCTTGCAGCCACCTCCCTGGCCTCCTAAACCTGTTCCTACCTGGTGGATGCTCCCCAGGCCACCTGACCCTGGCCCCGTCTCACACCCCCATAGACTGCCTGCCTGCCCGCCCTCTCGGCCTCCCTGGTCTACCTGTCGGCCCCTTGCGCCTCCATGGACTGCCTGTTTGCCCTCTTGGACTCCCTGGTCTGCCTGTCCGCCCCTTGTGCCCCCATGGACTGCCTAATTGCCCTCTCGGCCTCCCTGGTCTGCCTGTCCACCCCTTGTCTCAGTGTCCCTTGTGCCTCCTTGTTCTGTCTCTGTGTCTCTTGTGCCCCCTTTGGTCTGTCTGTTTTTCCCCTTTTCTAGCCACTCTCTCCTTGAACATTTGTTTATTTTTGCTATCTTTTTGTTTCTTAGGACCGTCTGGAATCCGGTCCTTTTGAGGGGGATTATGTTACTTTCCTGTGTTGTCTGCCCCGTGTTTTCTGTTTCACTCGTCACTGATCACATTCCATGTCACGTTTTCCTTGTTATCAGCCCCGTGTTTCACTGTCCTTGTCTAAAAAACTACAATTCCCACAATTCCCGGCCTCCCTCACTGCCTGCACTCATCATTGTTCTCACCTTCATTGTGTCTGTGTATTTAAACCCTGGTTCTTTGTTTAGTGACTGTTGATGGATGTTTTCCCAACCTGTGTTGCCCTTCAATGTTCTTCCGTGTTTTGTTTCTTTTCCCATCGTGGACCTTTTCATTTGTTCCTGTGTTTATTATTATTATTATTATTTTATAAATAAAGCTGCATTTGGATCCACACCTCCCGTCTGCCTTCTCCTGACTTCCCTGCCATAACAAGAATACAATGTATTGTTTACTACCATATTATTGTTCATAAGTCAATCATTGACACACAGTTCACAGCAATCCATTTCACAAGTGAATTTGTCAATCGGTTGGAGATTTATTATGAGGGCTTGTTTAAGAACCTGTCAATTTACACCTGCGTCAGATTTATTTATTTTTTTTTTAGAAACAATCCAGGGATATACTGTACATAGTACACAATACTACAGATATATTTTACAATAATGCCAAGACATTATATTCATTACATAGTGCAATGGTTTTCAATGCTTTGGAGTTGTTAAAGAGTATTTAAATAATATATTTAAAAAAATATATTTTATTTTAGATGTATTTTTGCAGTGATGTTAAATGTTAATGACGCTGTGAACGTCACTCAGTTTGGCATAAGGTCTATGATACAAATTCATTTTAACAGCTCAGACCTACTCAATGTAAATATAATGAAGTGAAAATAATAATCTAATCGTTTAAAAGCACATTTCCAAATAAGCACATCAATTCCATTATTAAAGACTAGAACGATTAAATGCGATCTTACCAGATTTAGTGCATGTTGAATTAAATGTTTTTGTCTGATCTGGCTGCTTCGAGTAGGGCTTTCTCATTCATTATGACTGTAGAACTCCTGGCAGGTGTAGGTGTTCACTTTCACCAGGAGTTCACTTTTGATGAGGTCCACAGATGCTCAGTTCCTTGTCTCTGTCCACACAGCGGTCATCGGTGAAAACACCCTCTCCACAAACGCGTTGGTGACACGAATGCTGAAAGCCGATATCAAGGCTGTCATGTTTGGAGCACTGAAATGCTTCAGCACAGCTGCCTGTGAAACTTCGGTGGCATACCTTGCACTCTCCTTTTTTAGGGTCACAAGTCGATTTTGTAATTAAAAGGACGATGAAATAAAATGATGCCGAAATAATAATAAAGATAAAAAATTATACAGACAAAATTGAAATGCGGGAAACTGCTTATGACTTGCGGGATGCGGGACAAAGCTTCCAATTTCGGAACCATACGACCTGCATCAGACATGCGCGTCTCGGGTGTGTTGCGTCATAAAAATAAAAAGTTTAGGTCACTGTGTCAAGTTAAATATAGTTTAATACTCAATCTTTAAACACGTATTGAGATACCTTAGTTCGCATTTGAACCCTTAGTAACACATATGTGTTGTTTTCTTCACTGTATAAACTGTGTGTTGCTCACACAGCTGAAATTTCACTTACTGCCCACTGGAGTATACAGGTGGTACTGCGATTAAATGTGTTAATTATTTTAACGCGTTATTTTTTTGTATAATTAATTGCGCGTTATTAACGCATTAAGTTGACAGCCCTAATTATTATTTGTCTCCAACCTAGTAGATCTATGCCTCCGTAACATTCTTAAATCCTTCTCCAAATTTTCAGGATACAGGGTGAAATGGTCTAAATCGGAAGCACTTGCCCTGACAACATGTTGCCCTGCCACAGTTTCCAACCTGACGCCTTTCAATGGCCCATGCAAGGCATTAAGTATTTAGGCATTTTATTTTCCACAAATTTGAGAGATTTAGTTAGAGTACATTTTGACACATTAATGAAAAGGTTCTCGTGTGCTGTGGATAGGTGGGCTTCACTACATTTGTCTATGGGTGGGAAGATGTAATAGTGTGTAATACAAATTAATTGTATCCCAAATTTCAATTATCTACTACAGTCTCTCCCTTTAGAAGTTCCTCTTTCTTATTTTATACAATTTGATGGAATATATAAGTCCTTTATTTGGAATGCTAAACAACCTCTGTTGCATTCCAGTAAGTTGCATAGACCAGTTGACAATGGAGGTTTAGGCCTCCCCAAAATTGTTTTATTACTATGCTTTTAATCTTAGACACTTGGCCCATTGTTCTCTTCCACCAGAGAGTGCCCATAACTGGTACTACATGAACAAGAAGTCCTTGCCCCAATCTTGCCATTGCAAAGTCTTTTGATCAAACTGCCTGGAGAAGGAAAAATGCATCCTATTATTTCACACTAACATTCAGTATTTACAAAGGTTTCCTGTTTGTTCAATTTTGATATGAACCCCAAATTGTGTCCCCGTTTTGCTGGAAAGAATGGATTGAGAGGGGTGTTGCTACACTTGGTGACATTTATGAAAACAGAGTTTTGAGATCATTTGAAAATATAACACAGCAATTTTGGATTTCTGGGTCTCAATTTCTCTGGTATTTACAGTTGCACCATTTAATTTGTACTACTTTCGGTGGCAGTACATTGACCCCTAAAGCTGCAGACACCCTCTGTATGGTGCTCACCGCCTTTGGAAAGGGGCATGAAGTGTCAATATATTATTTCTCGTTTATTCAAAGTCTTGGTGATGGGGGCCTTAACAGCTCTTAAGAGGTTATGGGAAAGAGATTTGAACTTGAATTGGAGGATGGGAAGTGGGAAAGAATAAAAAAAAATTCTCCCTCTAGATTGTTTAGGCTTGGTTTAAAAGACACACCTACCTGCTGGCGATGTCAGTTTGAGGATGGAGACAATGGTTTTGTGCTTAGATTCAAGAATTCTGGATGCCAGAGTCCAGAATTTTATCTGTGAGGTTTGAGATACTTAAACTTCATTTTGCCCCACACTAAGTATATTGGGTGATGGGGCAGTTGTTAAACTAGGTGACAATTATATAAAAAGCTGGGTCCAAACTAGCATAATGATTGGCAGACAGATAATTCTTAGATGACGGAAGCCACTCACTCATTTCAAGAATGGTTCAACAATTTGGAAAGGGTGGCATTTGAAAAGATGTCATAAACAGTTTGGCAGATTTGATGCATATGGTAAGAAATGAGACAAATACATGATCTTTCTGAAAGGCTCTCGGTCATACTGTTGTATCAGAGTGGGAATATGTATGTCTACAGTGTAGCCATATACTAAACGGTCTGCTCTGGCATAAGAAGTGGTGGTGGCGTAGTGGCTAAAGCACAGGGCTGTTAATCAAAAGGTCACAGGTTCTAACCCCACAGCCACCACCATTGTGTCCTTGAGCAAGGCACTTAACTCCAGGTTGCTCTGGGGGGGTTGTCCCTGTAATAATTGAACTGTAAGTCGCTTTGGATAAAAGCATCTGCCAAATGCATAAATGTAAATGTAAGAACACTTGAATGAGTCATATTAATGTTTTCATTTTTGGAGCTTGACAGCTCCTAGTCACCATGTACTTGTACATGCTTGTGTAATGCCCAGACTGATTGCTTTGTGAGTGTGAGTTTGGCGACAATAGGTTGAAGATTCTGCTACTCGAATCAGTCTGTGCCTACCAAAATTCAAACAACTGCCACCAGAGGCCAAAACTGGAAAAAAGTACATGTGTGAGCACCAGTGTCCGGGTTAATGCTCACAAAGTGGCACCAAGAGCAAGTTATTTTTTCAGATGTATAGATGTCAATAGGAATGCATATTTTATTAACCCTACCCCCTACACAAACCCCAACTCGAAGCATAACCATCAGTGGAGTAAAAATGTAATCTTTGAGTAAAATGAAACTTCCAAATCATGCTTATTATTGTTTATGCGAATGGAATTACTTCCTGGTTTCCAATGGAATAGAACCCATGTCTTAGAGGTTGCCTGCACAACATGCTGCAGTAGTACTAGAAGGAAAGGTGATCAGATTTGAAATTATACAAATATGTCTAATGAGGGATGGTCCTTGTCAGTAAAACCGTCTGATGAAAACCGTTCAAAAATGTTGAACAGTGATGGCAAACACAATAAATTGAGTGATGAAGAGACAGTATTACTTTTACACGTTATTTAGTATGTTTCAGAAGATTTAAGGAAAGCAAAGTGGGTTTAAGTTCTTACAGCAGAAGCTCCATGAAAAAAGCAGGTTATGTGTGAAACCTGTTGCAAGCAGTATTTGTCCAATCATTGTTATTAACCTCATAAATATGCAAATAAGAATTTTAAAGGAACAGTTCACCCAAAAATGTATATTTACCCACCCTCATGCCATCCCAGATGTGTATAATTTTCTTTCTCTTGCTGAATACAGAGGAAGAGTTTTTTGAAGAATATAGGTCCATTTGAAGAATATGTAGGTCCATCCAATGCAACTGAATGATAGCCAGAACTTTGAAGCTCCAAAAAGCACATAAAGGCAACATGAAACTTATCCATAGGACTCCATTTGTTAAAGCCATATCTTCAGAAGTGATATGATAGGTGAGGGTGAGAAACAGATCAATATTTATGCCCTTTTTCACTATACATTTTCCTCCTTGCCCAGTAGATGGTGATATGCACAAAGAATGCGAATCATCAAAAACAAAAAAAGAATAATGTGGAAGTGAAAGTGAAAGGAGAGATTTATAGTAAAAAAAGACTTAAATATTGATCTGTTTCTCACCCACACCTAACATATCACTTCAGAAGACTTGAATTTACCACTGGAGTCAAATGGATTAAATTTTTTGATGCCTTCATGTGCTTTTTGAAACTTCAAAGTTCTGCCCACCATTCACTTGTGTTGTATGGATCTACAGAGCTGAGAAATTCTGTATAAGGAGCCTCCCAAAACAGCCTAGTCCTTCAAGAGCAAGGATTGTTCAAGACTTGTCAATTTGCCAAGTGATGCTTCAGCAAATAATCACTTTGAAAACAATGTTACCCAAAGACAAATTGGAAGGATTTAGGGCATTTCACCCTCTACAGAGCCCAAGGCTATAGTTCAAGGAATCTGGTCAAATCTCGGTGCGTAAAGAGCAAGACAAAAACCATTTCTGAATGCGCGTGATCTCTGATCCCTCAGACGTCACTGTCATAAAAAACATCATTAATCTGTAATGGATATCGCGAACATGGGCTTGGGATAACTTTAATGAACCTTTGTTAGTCAACACCACTCGCCGCTGCATCCACAGGTGCAAGTTAAGACTTTAATATGTAAAGCAGAAGCCCAATATCAACACTGTCCAGAAGCACTGCCGACTTCACTGGGGTCTGTCTCATCTTAGATGGAAAGTAGAACAGTGGAAATTTGTTTTTTGGTCCGAAGAGTCCACGTTTAAATAAAAAAAGTTTTTGAAAAACACAGCTGTCTTGTTTTCCGGGCCAAAGAAGAAAAGGACCATCCAAGCTGTTATCAGCATCAGGTCCAAAAGCCAGTATCTGTATGGGTCCGGGGTGTGTCAGTGCACATAGCATGGGTAACTTGCACATCTGTGAGAACACCATGATGCAGATAGATATGTACAAATTTTGGGGCAACATATATTGCCATCCAGCACCATCTTTTCCAGGGACATCCCTGCATTTTCCATGAGGACAACTTCAAACCACATACTGCCTGGATTAAAAGTGCAGTATGTGTGGGTGCAAGATTGGCCTGCCTGCAGTCCTGACCTGTCTCCAACTGAGAATGTGTGGCGCATTATTAAGCACACCATCCGGCAATGGAAACCCTGTACAATTGTGCAGCTAAAGACCTACATAATGGATGAATGGGGGAAAATTCAACTTTCTAAACTTTACAAACTTGTGTATTCAGTGCCCAAATGCTTAATAAGTGTTATTAGAAGAAATTGTGGTAAACACTCGACTGTCCAGACTTTTTAGGAGCGTGATGCAATCATCTGATTTGAAATGATGGTACATTTTAAAAACAAATAATAATAAAAAATTCAATTCACAGGGTAAAACATCATATAGTGTTTAGTTGTAGAGCTTTCAATATAGGAATGGATGATTACAATTTACATATCACTAATTTTTGTTTTTATTAGCATTTTTCATACTGTCCCAACTTTTTTGGAATTGGGGATGCACTTGGGGTCTTTCTTACTTTGAACACAAACGAATATGTCAGGCAGAATGTTAGAGACTGACAGCCTCAGTCACCATTCACTTTCATTGTATGGACAAAAAATACATAAAAACGAAGCATTAAATATTAAAGGATATATCCCAGGATTACATTTACCCATGGTTAACAATTTCCAGAGTGAAAAGCCCATTTGTTGTCAATCAGACAGCAATTCTTATTGCGTTAGTCCAGTCTTCATTAATAAATAAATAAAAGAAAATATCTCTTTGTCCTCACCTCTATAACACAGGCCTACCCTGAAAACTTTAAAAGAAACTCCAAGCACACTGTTAAGCGGTTGAGCACAGTCCAACACTGGTCTATTGTTTCTTAAATACTGTTTTGAATGATTATTTACTATTAAATTAGGGCATTTCTCACAGAGTCAGAAAATCATTACATGGATTTATTTTCATATTACACAAGAATGCTGTTTCAGCGTTTGTTATTATTATTGTTCGGCTTCCAGGAATCCATATAAAGTCTGACATATATTTGAGTGTCTCTCCGAGCCAAATTGAATTAATATATTAATGTTAAGAATAGAATGGCAAGCTAATGGCTGCTTGTGGGAGGGGAAGTGACTATTGCCAATGAGAGTACAGTTTTATGATAACTTAGCCTGTCATATACTGTTCCATTCATCCAACATCTGCATGACGGTAAATCAATATCACCCTCACTGGAGAATGAGCAACAGATATGCCTAAATATACCCCCAAAATATGCAATTCATGACATGATAAAGTCCAGATTTTAATGCCATATGTGCCATAACAATGACTCCTTCCTATGCTTTACTGAAAATGTATTACTCATAGCTATAAAAAGCCTCATAAACTTTGCAGCTGCCAGCACACTATATTTCACTCTTCTTAGATTAGTACAAAATGTCTTTGGTGGGTATGTTTAACTAAGTGTTTAATTAATTGTGGTGTCAGAATTATATTTAATGTTCCTCAGGAAGGTCTTGTCCAGCTGCCCTTTGTAATTAATTTAACTAATCAATTTTTTTACAATAATCATTCAGATCACTGCCAATTGGACACCTGGTGACTTCTAGGATAATAAAATAATTTATGTCTAAGTAAGAGGATCTTAGAGGCAGCCTGTAATATGTGAACCTTAAATTGCATAATATTAGATTATATCTTATGGTCTGCCTTAGCTGCTCGTGTTTAATGTAAGATGTGATCTGTATTGGGTCCAAGGACCAGTGGTGGTTCTAGAAGTGGGCCTGTAGCCTGGTCCCCCGATGTGCCCCCCCCCCCACCCCCACTCAAAGACCAAACCCCCTGAAGTATGTAATTTCTGTGCCATTTGGGCTATCAAACAGAATTGTAAAAATTTGTTTTCAAAACAGATTTCTGAATACGACCCCATCTGCCATTGGTGAGTCCCACCCCCAACTTACGATATTAGTTGTGTATCGTTGTTGGGTCGGGTC